>NC_053498.1:91416656-91702552 GCF_905171775.1 Rana temporaria
TTGATCTTCAATATGAGGGCATTTGAACCAACAAAACAATGTTTTGGAAAATTGACCTATTGATTTACAAAATCAATTTCATATAATTTCTGAAGATCAAATAAAATGTATGAGAACAAAGTCAAGCTCTCGGCTCATCGGGACTTCAAATAACTGAACTTGCTGACTTTTAACAGAAAGCACAGCTTCCAGAAAGAGATATGCAAATAGGTCAGTAAAGTGACATTCTTTGTTTCTTTCAGACAAACATTTTTGGCAGGTGTATAATATGTGATACAGGAATCATTCTAAACAAAGTATGCAGAGAAAACTCTATGATTAGCCTCTTGATAATAGATTGTTTACATTTCTGGGGTATAAGTGAACTCAGAGTTCTCCAATGTGGACTACTTTGTGGGTCAACAGTGGAATGCACAGCAGGTCAGTGATAAACTTTGTGCTTGAAATTAAACTCAAAAGGAGAAGTTCTGCTTGTTTGCATCCTTCCTCCCTGGTTTTTAACAGGTACCTGCTCCCACTTCCGGTCTGCAAGTTAAGCCCCCCCACCTTTCCGTGCAGCCTTCTGACACGTTACAAGACTACCGGACCATTCACCAAATTATTTAGTCACATCACCCCCTACCTCTATCCCCCTCTTCCACCAACACCCCCTGCCTTCACCTCCCTCTGCGGTGCCACAATCTCCCCCTGCCTCCAATCTCCCCCAGGCCCCCTGCCTCCAATCACCCCCTGCCTCCATCGTCCCCTGCCTCCATCCTTCTCTGCGGTGCCACCAACAACCCCTGTCTCCATCCCCCACCCTCTGTGGTGCCGCCATCCCCCTCTGCGGTGCCACCAACACCCCCTGCCTCCAATCACCCCCTGCCACTAACACCCCCTGCCTCCAATCTCCCCTTGCCTCCATTGCCCCCTGCCTCCATCCCCCTCTTCGGTGCCACCGCAGTCATCAGCACCCCCTGCCTACAATCACCCCCTGCCTCCAATCTCCATGTGCAGTTCCAAGTCGAACCGATCTCAGCTATTTTTACTGGCACATTCCTGCTACCACAAACATTTACGAACGGGGGGAAAAGTGCCAGTTTTTACGAACTGTCTGTAAAAATACGGACGGTTGGCAACACTGGTGTAGGTACAAACAGGTTCATTTCTAAAGCCCAAAACACACAGTGTGTCAACATGTGCTATCTCCCATCACAGGGTATCAATGTACGCGTTTTGGGGGTGCAACCCCTTCCTCCTAACTAAAATAGATGAGAGGAAGGGGTTGCACCCCCAAAACGCATCCATTGCTAACATGTGCTATCTCCCATCATGGGATATCAATGTACGCGTTTTGGGGATGCAACTCCTTCCTCATAACTGAAGTAGGTCAGAGGAAGGGGTTGCTCCCCAAAAAAGCCTTGATACCCCATGATGGGAGATAGCACATGTTGACACACTGTGTGTTTTGGGGCTTTAGCAAACTAGATGTAGGGAAAGGCATGTGATCATGAGGAAAATAACACTGTTTTGGCATAATTTGTGTGCATCTTCAATTTTTAGCTTTGCAATTCTTAAAAACACATAAAGATTACAATTAACATTGCTTAGGGCAGTGTTTCCCAACTCTCCTTCTCCTGATGCATTCCCATGTCATGTTTTCTATATTTTTAGCTTTTGGCACAGGCAATTATGTCATTTTCTAGGTTAGTAATTCACACAGTCATTTTTATACTGCGGAATATACTGAAAACAGGACCTGGTGGTGCACCTAGAGAAGTGGAGTGGAGAAACACTGACCTCGGACACTAAAGCCTAGTTTCACATTGTAGTGATTTGTCATGCGTGTTGAGAGATAAAATCGCATGACAAGTCGCAGCCTATTGGAGGTAATGACGCTGTTCCAATAGACACCAATTTAGCGGCGCTGCACCAATTTACAAAAGTAGTTCCTGCACTGCTTTTTTTCATTTCAGGTGCGACTTCAATAGACATCTGGGCATGAAGCCACACAAATGTCTATCAAGTAGCACCTAAAATCGTGCTGATCTTGCTACTTAGAAATTGCGCTACTCCAAGTGAAGTAGCACGATTTTAAAGTAGCATCAATGTGAACCAGGGCTTAAAGCGGAGGTTCTGAGGCAATTTTTTTTTTTACCATTAGATTAAGTACTCTATTAGAAATCTTTACTCACTTTTTCTGTTTTGTTCAACCTCCGCAGTCCGATATCGTTCTAAACGATCAGTTACAAAAATTCCTGCGAGACGTTTCCATTTTGCTTGTGGTCACTAGAAGCCCACAATGACCTATTTCCTCTATGCGGTGAATACTTCTTTCCCAGCATTCACTGCTCGATCCTGCGCATGCTCATTGTTGATGACGCGCAGCGCCGTCAACACCGAGGGTTGCCATCACAACGGGCAGCATCGTTGAAAGTTCCCGCCCCTGTTGTGATGGCAATGCTAGTAAATCTTGTAGGATTTTGAAGGACGGCGTTCCGCATTGTCTCTTGGGAAGCATGACACTGTGCTCCCAGGAGACATTGCGGAGAGCTCCCAGACAACACTGCGGCGCCAGGGAAAAGGAGTGGAGACGCCTACTCCCGCGGGAGGCAAAAACCTGAAGTCTGACTTTAGACTGCTCTATTACGGTAATTAAAAGATAAAAAAAAATCTTATGGCAATTGTATACGTATGTTGTGGGATGATGCGGATAGGATAGTGTTGTTATTGTGGGTGAACCTCCGCTTTAAGTGAAATCGTACATTCAAATATAACAGTTGCAATTATTACAAAAATGTGCAAAGGTTAGTCAATTTCAAACTGTACAAAAGAACAGAAAAAAAAACATGTTTGCTTTTTAAATTTTAGCTAAAATATCGATGATATTGATAACTCTGTTTTGGAGATCATGCATGTTTTCTTTCATTTTCTCCAATCCCCTATTGCAAACCAAGAGCTCACTGATAAGTATTTGTGCACTTGCACTGCTGAAGTGAGTTTTGTCTTCCACAACATCCACATCACCTAAAAAATATAAAACACAACATGTATTAGAAATATGCAGGCATCCATCTATTATTACTTGAAGCTGTGGTCTCAGACACTGACCTGTGGTTGACACAGTTTCAAGAACTTCACACAGTACTTCCTGCACATCAGCGACAACATCTTCTTCATGGTGTCTGGTGAGTTCACTTTCTGGATCTTCAGGAGGTGCTGGGTTACTGGTGTCCACACACAGCTCAGATGTTCCTCTTTTTTTCTCCCCTATGTGAATTCAAAAAAGGTAAACTTAGCTGACAGATATGTTAGGGTAGAAATAGTAATATGGAACATTGTTTTGAAGTGTTTTTCAATTGTCTGTTTTGGCAGAGATCCAAGCTGAATACATTTGTTTTCCCTTTCCAAAGCAGAAATACTTATCTGTTTTGTGCAAGTTTCACAGAAGGAGATACCACTAGTATCTACTGGAGCACCTGCGTCCAGCTGTGTAACAGCTGCTGAGTGTCCTCTACTGACACTGAATAAAGTTGACATTTCAGTAGCTACGAACACATCTAGACAACAATCTAATAAACTTGTTACATCAAAAAAGGCCGGAACAAATGCAATTTAACGTGCATCTCCCAAGAACGAAGTATCAGTGGTCAATCAAAACTATGTTTCATGTCTCGCAAAAGATTCCGGTATCCACGAAAACAAAACTTGGCATTTTAAACTGTAGAACAGTAAAGAAAAGAATATGGACCAGCACAAAAGTAATAGGAACACAGGACAGGTACTTACTTTTTCGCAGCACTTTCCGGATCTTTCTATGCTGATCTTCCTTTCTCAATTTAAGGTCTGACCAGCGTTTTCTCAACTGATCCTTGTTTCGTCGTACCACAAAATTCCTGTGCGGACTTTTCACAACTTTATCCATGATCTTGGACTTTCTGGCATTTGGGTTTCTGTAAGGTTCATGCTTTCCATCATAGTTTGTCAAGATGTCCACCATCTCCACCATTTCTTCAAAGAACATATTTGTGGCTTTATAGCTCCATGAAGTTCTGCAGCAGCTGAGAAAAAGAGGTGGGTGGAGGGGGAGCCAGGCTCACAGCAGGATACACTACTCTCCGGGTGGAGCAGTCACTCTGTAGCCGCCCAGCAGAGGAGTGTGAGGACTGGAGGATTGGAAGCATGTTGCCGGGAGGGAGAGACAATGAGAGAGCTCACCTCCGATCCCTGCACTCAGTCATTCATCTTCTGCTCGGACTCAGCTCTGCAGCCACCCGCCGCAGCTGTGATCCACAACTCCGACTCTAGGGAAGTGACGCCGTAGTGCTGAAAAAGCACCGCCCAGTCACCCTCCGGTCCCGGCCAATGAAAACAAAGGAACAAGAGCCAGGGACAAATCACTGGAGAGTGGGAGTGTGTGCGGTTGCATTGTTTGCGCCCTGCACACACCCTGCACACTGGCAAATCAGCTTCCCAGCTTGCAATCAGCTGATTGCAAGCTGGGAAGCTTCCCATAGACCGCCGCATGTCCGGGGCCTGTCACTCTTAAAGTGAAATTTTTTTCATATTTTTTTTTTACATTTTTTTTTTACAGCTTGGGGGGGCGGCGCCCGAGCGCCCCCTATGGACGGGCCGCCACTGTTCAGCGGCGACACAACCTGCCCATCAGACGTCTTATTTGTGACTGCCCGACGTGATGGAACTCAACATTGTATATGCTTGATAGGCTGCTCCAGCAGAAACGTGCAGTTAACGACCTGTACGAACTCTGCAGCAGGACAGGTTCTGGGGAGCTTGGTATTTTTGCACTGCGCCAGTGGCTGCTCATGCGCGACTCATGAAGACTTCTGCGGCAGTTTGATGAGATCACCAAACTGGTCAGTTGCAGCCAGGACGCCATCAGTGACAAATCGTATCTTACGCCTTCTTTCTGGAGCGTGCATTGCATTGTGTCATTGATCAAGCCGTCAGGAGCAGGAGCAGGAAGATGAGTAAGTCGCAATGCTGGATGAATTCCCAGGGGGGGCTACTCCACCTGAGACAAGTCAACAACGGGAGTCTGAAGAGGAGTCAGAGAAGGATGGTGCCGGGGAGGGAGGAGGAGGAGCAAGAAGAGCATGCTTTAAACCTTTCTGGGATCCCTGGTGCTGTCCGTGGATGAGGGGAGGAGAACGAGGATGACATTATCCTGGATGATGAGCAGGAGCCAGGCCAGTACAGCACAAATGGGGGCCTTCATGCTCCGGTGTTTTAAGAGGGACCCCCATGTAAAAATCATAAAGGGCAAGGACCAGTACTGGGTGGCAATGTACTTAGACCCCCGGTACAAACAAAACATGGCGGAAATGTTACCACCATCACAGAGGGCTATTAGAATGCAGCACTTCCAGGCCTTGCTTCGAGAAATGCTGCATTCTGCTTTTGCATCCACTGGCAGAGGAATTTCCACTCACAGAGAAACAGTTTTGGGAACCAATACAACAGGCCCTTCAAGAAGAGGGCGGTTTGAATATGTCTTAGTCACTAATGATATGAGATCATTCTTTCAGCCGACCCATCGACAGCTGTCCTCTGGATCCAGCATCAGGGAACGCCTAGACCGACAGGTGTCCGACTACATTGGGTTAACGGACGATGTGGACGCACTGAGAAGTGATGAACCCCTGGACTACTGGGTGGGCAGGCTTGACCTCTGGCCAGAGCTTGCACAATTTGCAATGGAACTGTTTGCTTTCCCCTCATCCAGTGTCTTGTCCGAAAAGATGTTCAGCGCAGCAGGGGGGTCGTGACCGATAAGCGCACTCACCAAGCTCACAACAGTGTTGACTACCTCACATTTATAAAAATGAATGAAGCATGGATCTCGGAGGAATTCAACACATGTGACCAGTAGACCATGTTTCATTCAAATTCTGGTGAACGCCTGTGGGCTAATTTTTTGGGCCTGTACTGGCCGACACTTTATTCTGTATCCGGTGAATGCCTAATATACCACAAGCCACAGAATACAAAGTTGTTTGCTGCTCGGTGAACGCCTGTGGCCGTGGGCTAATTTTTGCCTGTAATGGCCGACACTTACTTCTGTATCTGTTGAATGCCTAATGTACTACCAGCTACAGAATACAAAGTTGTTTGCTGTCCGGTGAACGCCTGTGAGCGTGCGCTAATTTTCGGGGCCTGTAGTGGCAACACTTCTGTATCCGTTGAATGCCTAATGTACCACCAGCCACAGAATACAAAGTTGTTTGCTGTCTGGTGAACGCCTGTAGTCGTGTGCTAATTTTTGGGGCCTGTAATGGCCGACACTTACTTCTGTATCCGTTGAATGCCTAATGTACCACCAGCCACAGAATACAAAGTTGTTTGCTATCCGGTGAACGCCTGTGGCCGTGGGCTAATTTTTGGGGCATGTAATGGGCGGCACTTACTTCTGTATCCGATGAATGCCTATTGTACCACCAGCCACGGAATACAAAGTTGTTTGCAGTCAGGTGAACACCTGTGGGTGTGGGCTAATACTATATGTACTCTCAAAGTACCTGAGCTATATTGCCTCTCATACGCAATTAATACTTTTTACTACAAATACTATATGTACTCTTAAAGTACCTGAACTATATTGCCTATCATATGCAATTAATAGTTGTTACTACTAATACTATATGTACTCTCAAAGTACCTGAGCTATATTGCCTCTCATATGCAATTAATACTTGTTACTACTAATAATATATGTACTCTCAAAGTACCTGAGCTATATTGCCTCTCATACACAATTAATACGTGTTACTACTAATACTATATGTACTCTCAAAGTACCTGAGCTATATTGCCTCTCCTATGCAATTAATACTTGTTACTACAAATACTATATGTACTCTCAAAGTACCTGAGCTATATTGCTTCTCATATGCAATTAATACTTGTTACTACAAATACTATATGTACTCTCAAAGTACCTGAGCTATATTGCCTATCATATGCAATTAATACTTGTTACTAATAATACTATATGTACTCTTAAAGTACCTGAGCTATATTGCCTCTCATATGCAACTAATACTTGTTACTACAAATACTATATGTACTTTCAAAGTACCTGAGCTATATTGCCTCTCATACATTTCTATTAGTTGCCAGTACAACTTGTGTATTATACGTGTATCCTCAAAGTACCTGAGCTACACTATCTCTCGTATGCAATTAATACTTGTTACTACAAATACAATTTAATGTGCTTGACAGAAGTATAAAATACTTATAGGCCTCATCCTAATTGTTGAACATGTTCGTTCTAACTTTTCTATGCTAGGGGTTGATGCTATTTCATAGCATCTCCCCTAGTGCCCTTAATACATCGCTACATGGTAAGGTTCATATGATGTAGAGAACCCCCAAACTCCTGTTGCTAGGCGTGACGCCTGGGGTCCCTTACTGATAATCACCTGCATGTAGTGGTGTATTGGGATATTGACCTTGAACTAATTTTAAATGCTAAGCCTTGGTCGCATGTTGTAATGCGTCCATGCTTAGCAGCTCAACACCTTTCTTTATGTGACACAGAGATGATGTATGACCCCAAACTCCTGTTGCGAGGAGTGACGCCTGGGGCCTAATACTGAGTTGTCGCATAGAGAATCGCATTGAATTCCTTGCGCAGTTGTGGTTCACGCCTTTTACCAGTGCTGTTACAATGCCTAATGTACCACCAGCCACAGAATACAAGGTTGTTTGTTGTCAGGTGAACGCCTGTGGCCGTGGGCCAATTTTTGGGGCCTGTAATGGCCGACACTTACTTCTGTATCCGGTGAATGCCTAATGTACTACCAGCCACAGAATACAAGGTTGTTTGCTGTCAGGTGAACGCCCGTGGGCTAATTTTTGGGGCCTGTAATGACCGACACTTACTTCTGTATCTGTTGAATGGCTAAATGTACCTCCAGCCATAGAAAACAAAGTTGTTTGCTGTCAGGTGAACGCCTATCGGCTAATTTTTGGGGCTTGTAATGGCCGGCACTTACTTATGTATCCAGGTTTTCACTTAAAGGGTCACTAAAGGAAATTCTTTTTTTTGCTGAAATGACTGTTTACAGGGTATAGAGACATACAAGTTAACTGATTCCTTTTAAAAATTATTAAAAATAGATTAAATTCAATCATATAATGTGCCTCTAGTTTCACTTTCAGTTTTAAACTGGTTTCATGTTTCTGTGAAGTAAAGAGACCCACAGAACAAAAACAAACAAATCCAGGGCAGTGTTTTGTTTTTAAAATGAATCTGATTGGTTCTGAGGAGTTTTAGACACACAGTAATGACAGCTTAGACCACCGTGAAAAGCTCCCAGTACTGTGGTTATAAGGAGCAAGACAAGCAGGAAGGGTGGAGATCACAGCAGAATTACAGCTACTTCAAAGCAAAAATGAACAATAAGGACATGAAACCAGTACTGCAGTAAGGTAAAGGAAGCTATTTAGCTAAAAGAAAAATTTCCTTTAGTGATCCTTTAATACTTCTGGTAGGTCAGTGTCCTTGTTGTGGGACTATTTGTACACAGCTAGTAAGTATTTTGTGGCTGCAAATATGACCTGAAGGTTTTTAATATTCGTCTGCCATTAGAGTCAATGGGGCCCACAGCGAACTTGCGGTTCGCGGACATTTGCAAAAGTTTGCGGTTAGCGTTCGCGAACCGTTCCATCGGATGTTCGTCCATCACTATTGGCCAGCACTAATAGATATGCCAACTCACCAATTTGGGTAGCGCCTATCCCGTCAACTCCTGAACACGAAGGATAATGAAGCCACAAAGTGGGGAAGATACCCGAGGAGTTCAAAGGGGAGGAGGGGAATGAGACAAACAGTGGCCTTACCTATGGTTATGAACAGGGATGAGCCGAACACCCCCCTGTTCGGTTCGCACCAGAACTTGCGAACACACCAAATGTTTGTGTGAATTTTAGAACCCCATTAAAGTCTATGGGACTCGAACGTTTGAAATCTAAAGTGCTAATTTTAAAGGCTAATATGCAAGTTATTGTCCTAAAATGTGTTTGGGGACCTGGGTCCTGTCCCAGGGAACATGTATCAATGCAAAAAAAGTTTTAAAAACAGCCGTTTTTTTGGGAGCAGTGAATTTAATAATGCTAAAAGTGAAACAATAAAAGTGAAATATTACTTTAAATTTCGTACCTAGGGGGGGTATAAAGTTAACATGTGAAATAGCACATGTTTCCAGTACATAGAACAGTCAATGCACAAAGTGTCATTTCTGAAAGAAAAAAAGTCTTTTAAAACCGGACTTGCGGCTATAATGGATTGTCGGCTCTGGCAATTCAGAAGGAATTCATTCATAAAAATAAAATAGCGTGGGGGTCCCCCCAAATTCCATTACCAGGCCCTTCAGGTCTGGAATGGATATTAAGGGGAACCCCGCCGTCAATTAAAAAAAAATGATGTGGGGTTCCCCCCAAATATCCATTCCAGACCCTTCAGGTCTGGTGTGGATTTTAAGGGGAACTCCACCCCAAATTTTAAAAAAAATGGCGTGGAGTTCCCCAAAAAATTCACACCAGACCCCTTATCCGAGCATGTTAACCTGGCCGGCCGCAGAAAAGAGGGGGGGACAGAGTGCGCCCCCCCTCTCCTGAACTGTACCAGGCCACATGCCCTCAACATGGGGAGGATGTCCCCATGTTTATGGGGACAAGGGCCTCATCCCCACAACCCTTGCCCGGTGGTTGTGGGGGTCTGCGGGCGGGGGGCTTATCAGAATCTGGAAGACCCCTTTAACAGAGGGGACCCCCCAGATCCTGCCCCCCCTATGTGAATTGGTAATGGGGTACATTGTACCCCTACCATTTCACAAAGGAAGTGTAAATAGTTGGAAAAAACACACACACACACACACACCGTAGAAAAAATATCCAGCGGTTTAAACCTGTGGTTTATAATGCAGGATTAAGGGGCAATGGTTCCAATAGTTAAAATGGTGGCAACGCTACTTCCGGTTGACGTAGAACGGTTATTTCCGGTCATAATCCATCTGTAGGGGTATAAATAACAGGAGAAATATCAATACAGCAGCTTCCTGATGACGCAAATATTTTTGCGAAACGCGTAGAGGCTGCTGGGAGAGGATACATGTGACACGCTGCCAATCGAAAGAAAGGCTAGCAGGGTACGCCAATATAAGGAAAGCACAGGGGCACACACACTTTTTTTCTACCCCGCATACACGGCTGGAGAAGCTCTGCTCCTTGCGCTCCTTTGTATGGCCGGAAGTGGTCATCCCGGGCAACCGGAAGTGCTCAATCAGCCATCTTAACTATTTCTCTTCGCCCTTCAATTCACCCTGTGACCGGAAGCGGCCAATCCAATGGCCGGAAGTGCGCGATCCATCATTTTGACTTGTGTAACACTGCCCATTTTATTCATCTTATTGCTAGGATTTTATAAAACAGCAAACTATCTTTAATATTCTAATAATGCTCCCAGTGTTTATTCCCTCTCCGTGCACTGTGTAAGGTCTCCCCTTGGTACAGAGTAACCCCGCATACACGTCTGGATCGCCTTCACAATGTTACCAAAATATAATAAAATACATATAATAATGATCATAATTTTTTTTTTATAAAAAAAAAATGTACTTTAAAAATGTAAAAAAGGAAGATAATATATAGTAAGAATAACATTTTAAATAACTAATTATCTAGACGTCAATTGTTCCCAGACCAGTTACCAAGAGAAAAAAAATTAAATAAAGTAAAATAAAAATACAAGTAAAAATAAAAGTAAAAATAAAGATAAAATAAATTAAATAAAAAATAAAAAATAAAAATAAATATAAATTAAGGTAATAAAAATGAAAATAAAAATAAAAATAAAAATACCACTCAAAATGCCCTACTCCAGACTCAATAGAACTTTGCAAGAAAAACTTTCCCTTCACTTGGGCTGATGAATCCATTACATATTTAGGAACAGAAATCCCTAAAAACCTAAATGACTTATTTAAACTTAATTATACCCCAATTCTAAAAGAATCAAAAGAAGATCTTAAGAGATGGAACTCGTAAAATGTTTCTTGGTTTGGCAGAGCATCGTTGATTAAGATGACAATTTGACCTCGCTTTCTTTATGTCATGCAAACAATACCAATTAGACTACCATTATCCTTTTTTATATCCTTCCGCCAAGCATGTTCTTCCTTCATCTGGAGGGGTAAATGTCCTAGAATTAAATTCACTAGACTAAACCTACCCAAAAGTAAAGGAGGAATAGCACCCCCCCCCCCCGATCTTTGCAAATACCACCAGGCTGCCATATAAGCGAGGATAGTGGATTGAAACATTCATCACGCAATAAAGACTGGGTCACCTTGGAACATTCACAACTGTCCCAACCAGTTAGGAATCTCCAATGGATATACCCGAAGCACCATTCATGAGTAGCTAAATCTCACCCTTTCATAGGTCTCACCTTGGAGGTTTTCCAAACCACTTTGAAATTTATCCACCTTTCACCATGGTTAGGCCCATTTACCCCACTAAAAAACAACCCAGACTTTCCTCCAGGGATTGAACAAAACTTTTTTCCAACCCCTTGGCCCCATAGAGACATATTGTCCTCTCACTTTTTAAATCAGGTAAACCCTTCTCTAGAGACAAATTAAATGTAGAAATTAGCCTGAGCATAATCACAAATTGGAAGTATTTACAAATCAAACACTTTCTGTCTGCAAAAGAAACTGCACACAACTGTTCAAGACCCCACGACACTAGAAGCTCTATGCTTAAAAAAACACACACAACAGCATATTATTTCCACCTTGTATGGTTCACTGTTTGAAGATGAAACAGACTTCTACAGCACGGTATGTCTAGCATGGGAAAAAGACATTGACATGAATTTTTCGCAAGATGACTAGGAGACAATCTTTACGCATGCCCATAAGGGCTCCCTAAATGTAACTAAATGGGTGTAAGTAACCCTGAGCTGCCAATAAATAGTGTAGCTGCTAACACGGCTAATTGAAGAAAAGCAAGAAAATATGTGGCATATAAGTGTAGCGCTCAAACGATACAATAGATAAAAAATTGCATCCAAAATAGCATAAATAGTGATCACTCACTGTATACAAACAATATGTGTACAATACATAGTGATCTCTCAGGCCTCGTACAGACGAGGGGACAGTCCGATGAAAACGGTCCGCCGGACCGTTTTCAGCGGACATGTCCCCTCTGAGATTTCTGTCTGATGGTTGTACACACCATCAGACAGAAATCCACGCGGACAGACAGCGCGGTGACGTGGCCGCGCGGGTCGCCGCAACGAAGACACGCCGCGACCCTAGTAGGTAAATTCCTCCACGAATGCGTCGAATCACTTCGACGCATGCGAGGGATGGCGGCCGATCGGACATGTCTGGTGAGTCTGTACAGACGACCGGACATGTCCGACGGACAGGTTTCCAGCGGACAGGTTTCTTAGCATGCTAAGAAATTTTTGTCTGCTGGAAAACGGTCGGCTGGACAAACGTCCGCTGGAAAACGGTCCGATAGGCCGTACACACGACCGAACTTGTCTGCTGAAACTGGTCCGCGGACAAGTATTAGCGGACAGATCCGGTCATGTGTATGGGGCCTCACTGTGACAAAACTTGAAAAATATATTATAAAACTAAAAAAGATAAGTCCATAAAGAAATGTGAATGTGATAAAATGAATAGTCCACCACGTGTCACACGGATCTCTGGAACGCAGACTATGAAGTAATTCTTAAAGTGATCGTGACTTCTTATATATAACATAATGACCCCCCACCGGTAAAATTGCGAGCTTACCAGAACATGTGGACTCAAAGAAACTTGAATCTCTATAAGTCAGACAAACATGAATGTTGATATAAACGGCTGGAGTGTCCGTGTAGAAAATGGATCGAAGCACCCGATCATCAACAGAGGCAGGTTCAACCAAATAGGGAGTGAGCAGTGATGACAATTGCACAGACTTGCCCTCAGTGAAAATCAATGATGAGAGGAGATGGAGAAGGAAAGAAGAGTCATTACAGTGCATCTTACATCTCCCTAACTGTAACTACCCAAGAGTGTGGCTTCAAAATTATTACCAGATGGTACAGAAATTCCACACTAGTCCAGAAATTCTCACTTCAAATTTCTAATAAATGCTGGAGATGCAAACGAGAGGAAGGCTCGATGCTACACATATGGTGGTCCTGCCCACAAATCCAGTCTTTTTGGAAAATGGTTCATGATACTACTATCTCTATCACCTCAGAAAACCTTAGGCTTGAACCAGCCCCTTATTTATTGTACCACAGCTCGATCCCCAAAAGACCTTATTTAAAATTTCTAGCGATGTTTATGATAAATTCAGCCAGTCACTGCATCCTGTGCCATTGGAGGTCGAATATTACACCATCAAAAAAAGAATGGTTTCGCAGGATAAATAATTTAAAAATCGAAGAACTCATTAGCATAGCTCAGGAGAAAATGACTAGATTTACAACGACATGGTACAACTGGTTAGAGTTTAAAAACTCCCCTGAATACAAATCTCTCATCCTGTAACAGTTGACTCTACTATGTAGGATTGTGGAAGAACTCTTGGTTGCTCAACTTATTGCTCTCACCAATCCCCCCCTTTTTTCCCTCCCCTTGAGAAAGGGGGTGGATGTCTCCTTTTTTTTCTTCCCTTTCTACCTCCCTCCCTCTTCCCCATGCCCCACTAACAATCCAAAAATTACATAACGTAATGTTGTAAATTAAGTAAGAAATTATGATCTTTTTGTTTATACAAAATGTGAGTATATTTCTTTACAATTTGTGTACCTCCATACAAAATCTTACAGTCTTATTGATAATTATACGTTGGATTAATATATACTTCTCTAATAATATGCCATTGTTACATGTAAACGACAGTGAATGATATTTCAGTGTATGTACACTAATGTTTCTTTTTTTTCCTTCTGTATTCATTCAATAAGAACTTTATGGAAAAAAATAAAAAATAAAAAATTTAAATAAATAAAATTAAAATAAAGAAAACCTCAATAATTGTCTATGAAACAATTGGCGTCCAGTTCCACGTTCATCCCTTGTGGTCTCATCGTATTTAATTTAAATATCCAGAAAGTCTTATTACGGGATATTTCTCTTCGTAAATTAAAATGAATCCAATCCTGTTCTATTTTATCGATAGCATAAAATTTGAGGTGTCAGGGATCTTACTGGTGTGTATCCCTAAAATGCCTGGAAACGCTATGGTATTTATACCCCTTTTTTATGTTTCTAATACGTTCCCCTATGCGAACGGATAATTATCTTTTTGTTCCCCGTACGTACTGGAGTCCACAGCTGCACTCCAGTACATAGGTGACGTGTGTACTACGACACGTTATAAGTTTGGCAATTTTGAATTTTTGTTTGGTTGAGTGTGACTGGAATTCTAAAATGTTCCTATTTTCTCCATTTGTAAGCCTACAGGCTTTACACTTACCGCATCTGTAAAACCCCTTATGGTCAAAAAACTTGGTCATTTTTTGGGGGGGATCCGGTACGTTTCTTTCTTGGACCTAGAAATATTTAAAAATGGAGATTTTTACACGGGAACACATTTCAAGGAAACAGACAGAAATGGTTATATACCATTTAACAGTTGTCACCATCCGCAATGGAAAAGGGCCATTCCAAAAGCACAATTCATTAGAATAAAGCGTAACTGCAATTTAATGGAAGACTATTACGAACAAACGGGGGTATTGATTGAAAGATTTGTGGACAAGGGCTACAAAAGAGGTGATTTAGAAATCACCAGGGAAAAGATAGGACATTTAGACAGGAACTCTCTATTTATAAATAGAGAAAATAAAGAAAAGGACAGAGTACCGTTCATAACAGGATTCAATAAACAATACAAGACATTGGAAGGGATTGTGAAAAAGCATTGGCCAAAGCACTTGCTCCGTAAGTTGCGGCGGCGTAGCATAAATGGGGCCGGCGTAAGCGTGCGTAATTCAAATGTGGAAGGGGGCGTGTTTTATGTAAATCTATGATGACCTGACGTGATTGACGTTTTGTACGAATGGCGCATGCGCCGTCCGTGTACATATCCCAGTGTGCATTGCTCCCAAGTACGCCACAACGACGTATTGGATTCAACGTGAACGTAAATTACATCCAGCCCTATTGGCGAACGACTTACGCAAACAACGTAAACAATTAAAATTTCGAAGCGGGAACGACGTCCATACTTAACATTGGCTCCGCCTCCTAATAGCAGGAGTAACTTTACGCCGAAAAAGTCTAACGTAAAAAAATTGCGCCGGGCGTACGTACGTTTGTGAATCGATGTATCTAGGTCATTTGCATATTCTACGCCGAAAACAACGGAAGCGCCCCTAGCGGCCAGCGTAAAAATGCACACAATTATACGCCACCGCATTCAAGTTACGTCGACGGAGGAAGCCTATTTTTTCAAAGTATCTGCCTTAGAGAATCAGCGTAAAGATACGCCGGAGCAGATTTGAAATTATCTCCAGATATGCAGATTTGAAAAATATCTCCAGATACGCCGCCGTAACTGCTACCTGAATCTAGCCCAAAGTGATTATTACAATGTGAAAAGCAGATTATAAACCATGTTAACATTTTGTATAAAAAACTTATAAAATTACCAATACAAAATTTCTGAAATTTAGAAAAAATAAATAAATGACAATAATGTATTTTGTATCTTCCTATATTCCAGATAGCAATGATAACTTGCCAGAAATTTGTAGCAGTGTTAAATTGTAATGCCACGTACACACACAAATTCCACCAAGAAAAGTCAGATGTGAGCTTTTGGTTGGAAATTCCACCTGTGTGTATGCTCCATCGGACTTTTGCTGTTGGAATTGCTGCCGACAAAAGATTGAGAGCAGGTTCTCTATTTTTTCAATGGAAAAAGTTCCCATCGCGAAATCCGCTCATCTGTATGCAATTCTGAAGCGCAAAAAAAACATGCATGCTCCGAATCAAGCAGAAAAGCCAGACTGCCTATTGAAATTCATTGATCTTGGCTCGTCGTACGTCTTGTACGTCGCCGTGTTCTTGACGGTCTGAATTTCCGACAAGATTTGTGTGACCGTGTGTATGTAACACAAGTTTGAGCCAACATTCCGTCAAAAAAAATTCACGGTTTTCTTGTCAGAATTTCCGATTGTGTGTACGCGGCATAAGTCTGTTAACTTGCTACACCTTTTCATTGGCAAGTTGTACACTAGCAGAGCAATTGAAGCACAAGTTCTAGTTGACACCTTTCCAATTTGTTGCGTGGCAAGTCTCTAGCAAGAGCAAAGTTGCAGTGGTGAGTCGACAGCAAGAGCTCTGCAAATATACAGCAATGAAGATTCAGCGACAGTGACCCCTGTGGTGGGATGACTATTGCACAACATAACTAAACCACAACTTGAGCAGACTTGCAGAATGTTTGCAAAGAAAGTTGATCTGGAGTCGTGCAATGCAGACTTGCTGCAATTGAGCAAACACTTGTGAAGCCTACCAAGTCTAGCACTAGCTTAGCAAGTCATTTTCAAACGTGCAGCAAAATTGCTTGCTGTCTTGGATTGATAAAAATACAGGGCCAGATCCACGAAGCAGTTACGCTGGCGTATCTATTGATACGGAGCGTAACTGCTAGGTTGCTCCGGCATATCTTTGTTTTGTATCCACAAAACAAGATACGCCTGAAGCTGGACTAGATCCGACTGGCGTACGTCTTAGTACGCCGTCGGATCTAAGGTGCATATTTACGCTGGCCGCTAGGTGGCGCTTCCGTCGATTTCCGCGTCGAGTATGCAAATTAGCTAGATCCGCGAATCCACAAACGTACGTCCGGCACATTTTTTTACGTCGTTTCCGTAAGGCTTTTTTCGGCGTAAAGTTGCCCCTGCTATCAGGGCCGTTTGAAGACATTTGGGGGCCCCAGGCAAAAAATAAAAAGAAAGGTGACAGTTTTTAAGTTGAGAAGCGAGGGGGGGGTTGGCGACTTACCTCTATCCTCGCACCACGCACACGCCGGCAGATGGTGTCCGCACAGGGCCCCCAGTAGGGAAGGCCCTTGCTGCATCGCTGCGTCCTCCTGCAGTCCGGTCGGCCATGTAACATTACCGCGTGGAACAGGAGATTCAGTTTGCTGTTCCCGGGGCCAGACTGAAAGGAAGTGAACACTCAGTGTGTGCATTTCCTGTCAGTCCGGCCGGGAACAGGAACCTGATTCTCCTGTACCGCGCGGTTATGGTACACGGCCGACCGGACTGCAGGAGGACGCAGCGGTGCGGCAAGGGCCTTCCCTGCTGGGGCCCCTGGCCAGCTCGGGGGCCCCCTGGCCAGCACGGGGCCCGAGGCAAATGCTTGCTTTGCCTGTCGGGTTCCGACGGGCCTGCCTGCTATATGAGGCGTACTCAATGTTAAGTATGGACGTCGTTCCCGCGTCGTCGAATTTTGAAAATGTTACGTTGTTTGCGTAAGTCGTTCGCGAATAGGGCTTTGCGTAGAATTACGTTCACGTCGAAAGCATTGGCTTGTTGCGGGTTAATTTGGAGCATGCGCACTGGGATACCCCCACGAACAGCGCATGCGCCGTTAAAAAAAACGTCATTTACGTCGGGTCAAGACGTATTGACATAAAACACGCCCCCATCTCATCTATTTGAATTGCACGCCCTTACACAGACAAAGTTACACTACGCCGCCGTAAACTTACGCCGCAAATTTACGGCGCAAGTTACGGTGTATCAGAGAAACGATACGCCTGACGGAAAGATGCGCTGAGGTACGTGGATCTGGCCCACATAGTGTAGTTTTGTGTATATGCATCCTTAACCTAATCTCACGCACCTGGGGGAGATAATTTACATGCATATAAAACGGAGGTATGTAATAGAGTGAGATAGTAATACAAATAAATTACAATTTTATAAGTGTTTGTATACATTTTGTTTTTACATGTAAGTGTGCTATGTTCAATAACTTGGTGTTATTGTGGTTTTAACTAGCTCCAGCACCTTTTGTTTCTTCTCTCAGATGAGTAACCACTTTCAAAAATGATCTTTTTAGCTATCTGTAGGAGGGTTTTTTTCCCTATGACCACAAATGTAAGGAGCATTCTATCCAGTGACCATCACACTAATGTACTGTGAAATGTTGATATAATAATTATTAGCAGGGTTCTCTGAGCCTGGAAAGTTATTTCAAGTGTTCAAAAGGCTAAGGCTGAGTTAGAGAAACAGTCTGAAAGGAAATAAAGCTACTGCTGTGTTCTATAGAAAACCCATCAGGGAAACCACTGTCAATGGTACACCTCATATTAAATGTGCTTTTGCAATATATAAATTTGTATAAATAGTAATAAAAAGGATCAATTGAAAGTCTTTCAAAAATATAAATCTCACCCAAAACTATTATATTTTCCAGTTAGGTGGGTTAAAACCACTTAAAAAATTGAAGTCTGCTGCTGAAAAAACTCACCATGTCTTCACTTATTGGTGAAAAGAAAACTTATCACTAGAGAAATACATTTCTGCAGCTGCTGACCTGGCTGGTAGTTGCCTGGCTGTCTCGATGAATATGTGTTTCTTGGTTAGTGACTTTAAACTGAAGTCATGGGATCAGCATGACAACCAGGCAAACTATCATTTTAAAGACAAAACTCAGCAAGTAGCAGTCTACAGTACTTTATGTTCTCATTACAGTTTTGCTTTTGTTGAAACATTTGCAAATTCAACAGGAGAATATAAGACAGAGTAGACTTTGCAATGGATTATTTCTCATCCTGAGCCATACAATTAATTAGTCTGACTCAAAAAATAACTTACACAGTAGGGCAGAACAGTTATTTATTCTCTTTTAAATGACTCTTTCGCTTTTGCTGAGTCTCTTAACATTAACTACATCTAAGGTTTTCGTGCTACAGCATACCAATCAGTTCTCTCAGATGAATTGTATAGAACAGAATTTTTAGCATTGCTTGAAACTAGTTCTTAATCTGGTTTTATTAAAATAAAAACGGATACACTGTAAAATGTATAATTGCTATCTAAGTCATTTTCAATGTTATGAAACTGTATCTTTCAATTTTAACTTGCATTCAGCTAAGGTTTCATAAAACTGTTGAAAGGTGATTATAGCCATATTAGTGTACTTGCAACAGAAACAATTGTGTACTGCCCCCCCCCCCCCTTCAAGGTCCAAGCAATACTAATGCACAGGGTTTTAGCAGAGTGTTAATAAGCTATGGAATGGGGTGGGGACTGGGGGGAGTCACAGCGTAGTCACAAGAGTAGTCATATAAATTAAAAAATGGTTTAGGAAGCTAAGGTCCACTTTTGGTGCTTTGGTCCTTTTGTGTCAAATAGAATTATCATTCTAAGGCCCCATACTCACGAGCAAACATGTCTGCTGAAACTGGCCCGCAGGCCAGTTTCAGCAGACATGTTTGGTCGTGTGTGGGCGCGAGCGGGCCGAATTCCAGCAAACATTTGCCCGCCGGGCCTTTTCCCAGCGGACAAATATTCCTGGACTTGTTTTAAAACAGTCCGCTGGAATCCTGCCCGCTCGGACATGTACGGTCGTCAGTACAGACCTACCGTACATGTCCAGGCGCCCGCCGTCCCTCGCATGCGTCGAATGACTTCGACGCATGCGTGGAAGCATTTTAAAGGCGGGCCGCCCACGTCGCCGCGTCATTGTCGCGGCGACACCGCGTCATCGACGCGGCGACACCGCGGACACGCCCCGCGTATTGTTTACGCGCGGACTTCTGTACGATGGTGTGTACAACCATCGTACAGAAGCCCTCTGGCAGACATGTATGGTGAAAACGGTCCGACGGACCGCTTTCACCATACATGTTTGGTCGTGAGTACCCGGCCTTAGTTCGAGAGTTTTACTTTCCTGAGTCATTTTAAAGTTCCCTTTAGGAACCAAAACATCTATAATGTGGTCTGGTTGTGGGAAATTATATTCTACAGGTGTGTATTAAATAGCTCTCTCCCTGACTTATCTCACCAGCTATTCAAGCTTACAGTAATTACTATTAGACATATGCAATTTTTTATTTCTAATGCATTTTCGTTCGAATTTAGGGTATTTTCATTATCGTTTTAACAAACAAAAACGCAGAATTCGAAATCCGAAAGATCCGACATAAAAAAATGCTTTATTTTAGCTTTCGTTGCTACAACAGTTCGATATAGATAGGAGATTCGACATGACGCTGACAATAGCAATCTGTGTCTAACAAACCTGTGGTCAAATGTGCCTAACCATAACTATATTAGTCCAAGATTATTCTACATAGAGAGAAAAGATTCGATATTATAGAGACAGTGTCTGGGCTCGGTAGACCATTTGACATGAACAATGAAGATTCGACAAAGCTGCGAATAACATACAAATGTTGAATCTGTCATTGAAGGCTTATGGTGTCTGTCGAAAGTTCTAAGAAGATTCGACAAGCAGCTAAACTGTACGACGCCGCAATCGTACATTTCCGGTCAAATGCTTGGCCCATAGGCTATAGAAGAATTTGAATGTTGGTTGACTAGTAATAATAATTTATAAATATAATTATTACTAGTGTCATACAACATTAGAATTCTTCTATAGCTTGTAAGGGGAACATTTGAAATGTACAATTGTGGCATCGTACAGTTTAGCTGCTCCATCGAATCTTCTTAGAACATTCGACAGACACTTTGGGCCAGATTCACAAAAGAGATACGACGGCGTATCTCCTGATACGCCATCGTATCTCTGAGATACGATTGTCGTATCTATGCGCCTGATTCATAGAATCAGGTTACGCATAGATAGCCCTAAGATCCGACAGGTGGATCTTAGGCTGCAATTCTAGGCCGGCCGCTAGGTGGCGATTCCATTGCGGTCGGCGTAGAATATGCAAATGACTAGTTACGCCGATTCACGAACGTCCGCTTTGCCCGTCGCTGTAAATTTACGTTGTTTCCGTAGAGATACGCCGCGTAAAACTAAAGATGCTCTCAAACTTTCCGGCAACAAATGACCGATCGTGTGTACACAAGTCCATCGGACTAAAATCCAAAGAACAAACACGCATGCTCAGAACCAATGCTAAATATCAAACAACAATAGCAGAAGTTGCCCAAAGGGTGGCAGTTAAGAGCTGAAAAAACATGTGATTTGGTGAATGTTGACTGAAAAATTTCTGCCGTATGTATACCAAGTTCATGGCCAACGCCCCTTCGGACCAAAATCCATGGAAAAGTCTGATGGAAGTTCGATTGTGTGTATGAGGCTTAAGATTGTGTTGCCTTGAGAGACACTTACACTGGCACTGCTATAGAAGAGACCATTGTCACATAATACAGAGCAGCTGGTGTTCAACTGCTCTCCATCAAAGGGGACAAGCTGACAAAGGGGACAAGGGGACAAGCTGAGGACATGAACTGCTGAAAACTTATGAGAGGAAACATATCCGATTGTAGTATACAGTATACAGTGGAACCTCGGATTACGAGCATAATCCGTTCTAGGAGAATGCTCGTAATCCAAAGTACTTGCATATCAAAGCGAGTTTCCCCCATTGAAGTCAATGGAAACGAAAATTATTTGTTCCGCATTGACTTCAATAGCATGCAATACCACATGCTGCCAGAGGTGGGGGGCACCAGAGAGCCTCGGAAACAGCCGGAAAGGCCCATGGACACCTAGGCAAACCTCAGAAAGACTCGGGAATGTAGTATTTCCAAGTCTATCCAAATGGCGCTGATTGGCTACGATAGGCACCGTTTGGCTCTGCTCGGCTCCAGCGCCCCCCATCTCAGGACAAACGCGGTACTGCTGATTTTGCGAGACAACACTCGCAAACCGAGTTAGGCTTTTACAAAATACAGTGCTCATATTGCAAAACGCTTGTTAACTGCGTTACTTGCAATCTGAGGTTCCACTGTACTTAGCTACCACTTAAAGCAGGGGTGCCCAACCTTTTGAAGAGCGAGGGCCACTTTAGCGACTTAGAAACCAGTCACGGGCCACAATGAGCAGATGACAGGTCTTCATCTACTCTGCGTATGCAAAGCAGACACAGACACAGCCCACTCTACGGACCATCTCATCTGATCAAATGGAAGGGGATGGATCTACGTCTGATTTTTTAGATCAGATTGGAGATAGGCGGGTGTAAATGGACACAAGTCTGTTTACATCTGTTGCTCCATAGAGGTGAATGGAGGATTTGATTGGGTCAGACAGATCATGTTAAAGGGGCCTAAGGCTACTTTTACACTGGTGGTCTGCGGTCTACCCACACTTTGGATGCAGCGCAGTGCACCTGTGGCTTTCCTGCAGGTTAGCTGTACTTTGCCATAGAATTCTATCCTATCCTGCAGGTGCACCTACAACTCCTGATTATCCAGGAGAAGCCTGCTTAATGCAAATATCTCCACCCAAACACTCCATAATTGTGTTGTAGACAACAGATTGTCCATAAAAAGCCTATAGAAAAATTGAAAGTGAAAAATGTATCTTATTTCACTCTCCATATGCATTTGCATTTAAAACCAGGAACTGATCATGTAGTTCGAGTGAAGGCACATCCTCTTTTTAGCTATCAGTTTTAGAAAATGATAACAAGGTCTATACTAAAATCTACATTACACATGTGTCAAAGGCCAGAAACACTCATTCTCCGTGGAACTTTTTACAGTCAAGAAGGTTTTACTTCTTAGGACTTCTTCTTTTCTAAGTGTAAAAAAAAACTGTTTTATTTGGGGTATCTGGGACCTCCACATCTTGGGTATACCCCATACTGTACACTTTTCTCTGCCAAGTCCAGAAAATGACCCTTTCTCTGTAATAGCTGCAGTAGATATTTAACACAGCTGCATGTACGACCCATGCTCTTGGTCTCTGTAATCCCTGAAAATTATAAGACTAGCCCTTCCTCCAGTCTTTCTTGTCATCTGTGGGGTAACAAGACTAGCCACACATTACCCAGTTCTGATATTGTTGGGCAGCCTCCCAGTGTTTACTGGCTGTTTCCTGGTATTTTCCCCATCTTCCTTGTCAGCTGTTATGGTAATGGCCACATGCTCTCAGCTCAGGGATTTGTCCATGGTGCAGGAGATGCCTTATTTAACATGTGTCATAGTGATTTCCTGCTGGCTAAGTGCATCTGTATCTTTGCCTGTTCATTCCTGTTACTGACCTTCCTACATTATCAGATCTGTCTACTGTTAGGTGCCTGCCTGACCTCTGCTATGTTTAACAGATGCTTCTCCTGTCTGCTACCTGACCTGACTTTTCCTATGTTACTCAATTCCTCTACTGTCTGCTGCCTGACCTGGCCTTTGCTACATTCACGTATTACACTCACCTCCAGACGCTAGTCCTGACCTCCCCAGAGTAGCTTCCACTTCGTTTTTACTATTACTGTATGCTACATCTACTTTTTTTTTACCCTAGGTCCAGTAAAAGTGAAGCTGCAATCATTTGCATTTTACTCTGACTGGAGCGCCTACATTCATACCTTAAACCTACAGTATAAGGGCAATCCAAGTTAGCCATACCACCCTAACCATTGCCATTTAGTGCTATGCAACAATGTTGAATGCCATGGTTCCAGCCAAGGCACTTCTGTGTTGGCACTTGTGTAAGCACCAGTGATAAGGCTAGTGGAGAGCTCCAGCCACGTCATTGAAGGTAACATGTTACAGATCCAGTGGGCCAGATCCTCAAAAGAGATACGGCGGAGTAACTGCTGTTACTCCGTCGTATCCCTGGTCCTAACTATGGAACTGATCCACAGACTCAGTTTCCCATAGTTAGGACGAAGATCCGACATGTGTAATTGAATTACACTGTCGGATCTTAAGGATGCAATTCTAGGCCGGCCGCTAGGTGGCGAGGCCATTGCAGCCGGCGTAGAATATGCAAATGACCAGTTACGGCGATCCACGAACGCTCCGACGGGCCCTAAATCGGGTCTAAATCTACGTCGTTTACGTCGAGTTCCGCCGCGTAAAACTAGGGCTAAGCCCTAGTTGTCTTAAGCCATGTTAAGTATGGCCGTCGTTCCCGCGTCAAATTTTAAATTCTACGTCGTTTGCGTAAGACGTCCGTGAATGGCGCTGGACGCCATTTACGTTAACGTCTAAGCAAATGACGTCGGAGCGACATCAGTTAGCGCAATGCACGTCGGGTAATTTACCCGACGGAGCATGCGCAGTACGTCCGGCGCGGGAGCGCGCCTAATTTAAATGGGACTCGCCCATTTGAATAGGAACGCCTTGCGCCGGACGGATTTAAGTTACAGCGCCGCAAAATTCCAGGTAAGTGCTTTGTGGATCGGCACCTAACTTGGGAATTTTGCGGCGGAGTAACTTAAATCCGAAAAGTTACGTTGCGCCGCGGCTTTGTGGATAACCCCCAGTATTCCCAGTAATAAATCTATTTGGACTTGCAGCTTGTGGCTACAGAACAGCGACTGTCACAGGCCTGTTGCTCTGCTGTACTAAAAAAAGGCAAGTACATGTTCCTCGCAAGAACACTGTTTTCTCAAAGCACAAATTCTTCATGTACTTTCTAGATTTATGTGCTTTACAGCAAAACTAACTCCAAAAGCATAGGGTAATTGATTTATTTCCTTTGAGAGCCCTTTACTTGTGAAGGTTATAAATAAATCAAATCCATGGATCATATCTGGAAACAGAAATAATAATAAAAAATAATTTGGCTGTTGTGCTGCATATGTTATTTACAGATAATATTACTAACGAAACCTGTAATCAAGATTTATATTGCAAGTAAGTTGTCTTAAAAAAAATAGGAAAAAAAAAAGATATTGAAAAATAATTCTTATAATTTCATTACCTACTCTCATGCCACCACTGAACACCATGATACCAGTCTATAAATATACTGGATTTTATTTGATAAGGCTGTAGCAACAGAAATGACAATATGCTAATTTGCCTCTGTTCACCAACACCTGACCCTAAAATACTGCTGTTCAAATATGTATGATCCTTTGGTTCAAATTCTGATCAGCGGAACTCCCTTGCAAGAAACCTCTTTAGTAGCTGCCCTTTGAACGAGAACACCAGTTTGGTACCTTCTTGGACAAGTACATTCAAGAGATCACAGGGGTAACAGTACTCTCCTCCTCCAGAAAAAGTAGGCTCAAGCTCCTGCAGCTAGGCCTTATACTTCTGATACTAGGAAAAGCTTTTGTGTTCCTCTCAGGCCTCCAGAAGCAAGTACACACGATCGGAAATTCCGACAACAAAACCGTGGATTTTTTTCAGACTGAATTTTGGCTCAAACTTGTCTTGCATACACACGGTCACACAAATCTTGTCAGAAATTGCGAACGTCAAGAATGCAGTGACGTACAACACTACGACGAGCCGAGAAAAATGAAGTTCAATGATTCTGAGCATGCATAGGATTTTTGTGCGTCGGAATTGCATACAGACTAAAGGAATTTCCGACAAGAACTTTTGTTGTAGGAACATTTTAGAACCAGCTCTCAATTTTTTGTTGTCGGACATTCCGACAGCAAATATCCGATGGAGCCTACACACGGTCGGAATTTCTGACCAAAAGCTCACATTGAACATTTGTTGTTGGAAATTCAGACAATTCGTACGCGGCATAAGTCTGGAACAAACTTCCACTGGAAGGTGTGGATCTCTAAGCCAGCAAAGTCTGGTTTTCAAGTCCTCTTCTCAGTTATAGGAAGCCCCACTTGTCAGAGTAGGGGGAATATCTCTCAACCTTTTTATTCTTCTGACCCCAAGAAACCTCTGATGTTTGGTTCCAGAGTGTCATTTGCAGGGTCTGCAAACTGAAGTTTCAAACTCTGCCTCCTCTTTACTTGATGCTCTCAAATTTGCACCATCCCAAACAAAGATGGATTGATCTTCTTGCTGCTTTTCAGCAGCTCCTCTCTCAGGCCTCGTACACACGGATGGACTGTCCGCTGAAAACGGTCCGCCGGACCGTTTTCAGCAGAAATGTCCGCCAGGAGATTTCTGTCTGATGGTTGTACACACCATCAGACAGAAATCCGCGTACACGATACGCGGTGACGTGGCCGCGACGATGACGCAGCAACGTGCCCGGCCCTGGAAGTTCAATGCTTCCACGCATGCGTCGAATCACTTCGACGCATGCGAGGGATGGTGGCCGATCGGACATGTACGGTGAGTCTGTACAGACGACCGAACATGTCCGACGGACAGGCTTCCAGCGGACATGTTTCTTAGCATGCTAAGAAACATTTGTCCACTGGAAAAATGTCCGCTGGAACCTGTCCGGTCGGCCGTACACACGACCGAACATGTCTGCTGAAACTGGTCCGCGGACCAGTTTCAGCAGACATGTTCGGTCGTGTGTACGGGGCCTAAGGGGGCATTGCGAGGAACATTATCATGAGTTCTACCCAAACCTGTTCATAGTTAGCAAGGCAAATGAAGGTGTTGGATATGAAATGTGTTTCTACTGGTTTAAAAATTCCTCCTGGAATCAAACTGCCTGTCACTGTCTTCCTCTTTTCCATGGGGATTTTCAGGTCTCATGCACATCTGAGATTCTTATCAATGCTCTCTGTGCTTTGCTGTGGGCACTCACCATTAACAATTTGGTCTGTTTATGACCTCCAAAGAATTTTACCAAGGTGCTTGCCCCAGTCCTAAGTCGTTACTGGAAACAACCCACTGAGTAGAATAACTGACACTGAATACGACCCTGTGCAGGATTTTTTTGCCCCAGAACAAGCTTCTGCCTCTTTATGCACATGATTTAGCCTTCCGTTCCAAAGTCATTTATTCATGCCTGCATGATGGCTTCCTGTGAGACAGTGCTGTATGCCTAATTTCACTCAATATCATTGCGAGCAGCACAGTGACTTACTGTATAGACATTCTGCCTTACAACACTAGGGCATGTAGAGGACATGTGCCAGGCAAGTAACAAGTGTGAATTTGCTCTGGTGAAGGGTGTGTAGATTGATGCTGCTGTCACACACAACCTTGTCTGGATGAAGATGGCATATTAACAGTTTCTTTTTGGTTTTGACCTGCATTGTAGAGCTGCATGCAGCTCTGGCCCAGTGTTGTTCATATTTTCTGGCATACCAGTTAAAACACAGCATGTAAGCATTTAGCCTACAACATTAAATATGTTCTTGAGTGCTTGGAAGGACTGCTGGTTTAAAAGAGTTGGAGAATAAGACCAGTGAGGAGATGGGGGAACAGATGACTGCATTGTCACCATCAGACAAGACACATGGCGGGACCATCCGCTTCAGTGGTTTGCCCCATTCTGCATTCTTTTCTGCTGCCAGAAGTTTGAATAAAGGTCTATGGTAATGTGCATTAAGGCACTGGGCATGGGAGATATTTAGGGACATTCTTTCTTCCACGCCAGTTGCTGCGGAATAGACACCTGCTTTGGGAAGCATGCTGCAGGAGAGATGAAACAATGACCCTCTTCTCCACTTGACGTAATGTGAACTAAGCCTCTGAAACCCCTTATTAGACTCCTCTCCTCCTCTCCCTGTTGCTAGAGACAGATAAAGCTGGAAAATGTTGGAGAGGGGATATAATGCACAAAATGAGGAATGACAGAAAGGGCCGGCTGTTGCTTCTGTCTTGTCTCTTTGAAGTAGTTCCCACCAAACTTTGCAATACAGAATCATGTTTTTCCTTTTGCAGGAAGTACCCAAATATCTGGTACCATTGCCAAAGTTTATGCATTTCAGGCACAGGTTGCAGACCACAATGGGGCTGTTGGCAGCAGATATGTTAAAAGAGGCCCACACTGCAGATCTCTGTGAAGTGGCCCTGGGAAAATCAGTGACCCTTTGGGTCCGTGAAGTCAAATAGATTTGGTTCTTCCCCCCTATGTGCAAACAAATAATTATGCTGACTAATCATAGCCAGTTTGTGGGTCTATGGTGGGATTAGCCAAAGAGAAGAAGGAGGAGGGAGCATTGCCAGCACTTGCAAACAACTAGCTGCTCTGCACCTGGAAGGAGGAAGAAAACGGCAGCTAGGTCAGCCACTCAACTACATTCTACATATGCTCTGGCTGTATAGCACAGCCACTCTGCAATAAAATAGGCAGGTGTGAAGACCAACCAATGTTTTTTCCTGCAGATTCTGCTTGCCACCTACTACCTTCACATGCAAAATACTTACCTCTCACTTTAAGCCTGCCTGACATGTTTTTAATGCCAGCTATGACAATAGGGGAGATACATATGTGGTGCTGTGGTGAACAATACTTTACCACACATGTATACTGGGGTTGATTTACTAAAACTAGAGAGTGCAAAATCTGGAGCAGCTCTGCATAGAAAAAAAAATCAGCTTGTAGTTTTTTTTTTTTTGTCAAAACTTAATTAAACAAGTTGAAGTTAGAAGCTGATTGGCTGCCATTCACAGCTGCCCCAAATTTTTGCACTGTCCAGTTTTTGCAAATCAACCCCAGTGTGGACAGTGTGCGCATCACAAAATAAAAAAAAAGACAGCAATAATAAATAAAATGTATCCCCCCCAAAGAAAAAATAAACCCTGAAACACTAAACCCAACCCCACAAAACTTTTACCTAGCAGAAAATAAAAAAAATATGGATAAATACAAAAAAAAAGAGAAGAGCTAAACAGCTCCAACACACCTGAGAAAGGACTGCTGGGACCCCATATTTATGGGGCTGACACATAGAAATTCCCCAGTTATCATTATAACCTTGCTGAGAAGTCAGACAGGGCATTATCTGTCCTTTAGAATTTAATCAGGCAAAGTTATACATACATTTGCAAGAACTGCAAACTTCAAAACCCCAGATCTACCATGAACCCACTCGGTGGGAAATCCAAACCTAATTTCTCCTCATCATAACCGATCTAGGTATACTGTTTTATTTATAATCAAAATGCTCTTATTCCACTTCATGCCCTGGCCTAATTTAGGCTTTCTCTCAGGAATACACTGTTGCTATCCTTTAACATCTTAAAACAGCTCTGTGATGTCTACATTTCCCAAACCTAATCTCCTAATTTTATTATGGTAATGTACATATTTGTGGGTACAAAGTCTACTGTTACTGAAGGGGAGTCTTAGCGTCAACCTTTGAAAATACATTACAACATACAAAAAAATATTTGAGTAAGAGGGTGGCGCTGGGCCTGGAGAGTGCATGAACAAGAATAATTGGTTCCCAAAATGCAATACATATATATATACATTGGGCCAGATTCAGGTAGGAGATACGACGGCGTATCTCCAGATACGCCATCGTATCTCTGAGTGTGCGGCGTCGTATCTATGTGCCTGATTCTTAGAATCAGTTACGCATAGATTTGACTAAGATCCGACCGGCGTAAGTCTCTTACGCCGTCGTATCTTAGTTGCGATTTTACGCTGGCCGCTAGGTGGCGCTTCCGTATATTTACGCGTCGAATATGCAAATTAGGTAGATATGCCGATTCAGAAACATACGTTTGCCCGGCGCATTTGTTTACGCCATTTACGTTAGGCTTTTTCCGGCGTATAGTTACCCCTGCTATAGGAGGCGCAGCCAATGTTAAGTATGGACGTCAGGACCGCGTCAAATTTTTCACGTTTTACGTCGTTTGCGTAAGTCGTCCGTGAATGGGGCTGGGCGTAAGTTACGTTCACGTCGAAACCAATGAGTCTTTGTGGTGTCATTTGGAGCATGCGCACTGGGATACTTTCACGGACGGCGCATGCGCCGTTCGGAAAAAACGTCATTTACGTGGGGTCACAATTAATTTACATAAAACACGCCCACATCTTCCACATTTGAATTAGGCGGGCTTACGCTGGCCTATTTACGCTACGCCGCCGCAACTTGCGGAGCAAGTGCTTTGTGAATACTGCACTTGCCTGTCAAAGTTGCGGAGGCGTAGCGTAAATAGGAAGCGCTACGCCCGCACACAAATACGCGCTCCCTACCTGAATCTGGCCCTTTGTGTTTGCAAGTGGTTTATCTGGATTATGGCTAAAGATATCAGTCATAAACTTGGTATCGTCTTTTTCTCATTCAAGTGGTCCGAGCGACTTATGGGGTACTGAAATACTTGGGAGCAGTGGGGGGGGGGGGTAGATTCTCTTTGACCACCTTTATGGCCTTGGACAACCGGAGCAATGTCATGGCATCACTTCCAGTTGAGACTGGAAGTAAATCATTTTTTCTTTTTAAAGCAAAAGATAAAATAAAAAAAAAATGTTTTTGCTTTTAAAGGTAAAGAAGAGATTTGGGGACTTTTTGACCCCAGATCTCTGCATAAAGAGGACCTGTTATTCTTATTTTTATTACAAGGGATGTTCACATTCCTTGTAATAGGAATAAAAGTGATCAAGACAAAAAATTAAAGGGATAGTGTAAAAATAAAAACTAAAATAAATAAGATTTTTTTTTAAAGTGCCCCATCCCTCCGTGCTCACGTGCAGACGCGAATGCATACATAAGTCACGCACACACGCACGCCTAAGAAAACTGTGTTTTCACCACACATGTGGGATATCACCTCGAAACCTTAGAGCGAGAGCAATAATTCTAGTGCTAGATCACCTCTGTAACAGGTAACCTGTGAAGGCATTTACAACGTCACCTATGGAGATTTTTAAGTTTCTTGTCACTATTAGCGTGCGCAATTTGAAAGCGTGACATGTTGGGTATCTATTTAGAGAAAGAAACCCGCCGCTCCAGACAAATGCACTTCAGCGGTGAGTATGGTTCAAAACCCGATGGGTGCAGGCAATGCACAAAGCATAAATAAGAGGGAGGAGATGATGGACAGCCGCACTCCAATAAAGTGTAAAAAATGGTGCCTTTTATTCCAGTAAAACGAAAACTACATCAGCAAAAAAGGCAAACAGTGGGGTAACAGAGCTGACGCGTTTCACATTGATAACCGATGCTTACTCATAGCTGAGTAAGCATCGGTTATCGATGTGAAACGCGTCAGCTCTGTTACCCCACTGTTTGCAGTTTTTTTTGCTGATGTAGTTTTCGTTTTACTGGAATAAAAGGCACAATTTTTTACACTTTATTGGAATGCGGCTGTCCATCATCTCCTCCCTCTTATTTATGCTTTGGGTATCTATTTACTCGATGTAACATCTTTTGCATTTTACAAAAATTGGGGTATATATTGTGATTTTTTTTTATTCATTAACGTTTTTTTTTTTTTATTATGTTTAAAAAAACACTGCGCAAATACCACGTAACATAAAAAAATGCAACAATTTGTTCCCTAGTGTCTCTGCTAAAAAAACAAATGTATAATGTTTGAGGGTTCTAAGTAATTTTTGAGCAAGAAGTACTGATTCAAAATGTGCCAGAAAAAGCCTGGTCTTCAAGTGGTTAAAAAAATTGCAAAATATGTTTCATCTATAATAAACTCAGTGTACACTGTGAAAAATCGAGTTCAGCTCATGGTCATTTGAATACAGAAAGTAGAATTAGATTATTATTTTTTTAGGCCATCACCTTGATTTTTTGAAAGAGCTTTAAAAAATAAAACAACAGGGTTGTTTCCTAGTTACATAGGTTGACAAGCTGTATGATTTATTAAACAGACTGTTATAGTGACAACAGAATCGTCAGTTTTTAATATATATATATATTGCAATGTTTATTTCAGAGGTGGCTGATAAGTGTGAAAATATGTTAACCAAAAAAATATAAATTATTTCCAATGATGGAGGCATTCCTGTATAAAAATGATTTATGTGGATTAAGTTTCAAATAGTAAAGCTGCATGTGTGACAAACTCTGCTAAACAATTATTTGAATAGGCAATGCAGTAACAAAAATGTTTACCTGTCTGTCTTTTTTAGTCACCTTTGATGTGTTTTAGTGGGCACATCAAATTATAGAAGCCCTCTGTAGAGCAATATGAAATATTCAAACGTTTTCAGGAACATGTTTCACAACCGTGTTTTGGCATACCCAGCATGCAAGGATTTATTTCAAGACTGGTGATATAATCAGCCTTGTTTAATAGAAAAGGCACAGAGCATCCTGTGGTACACCAAATCTAGGATACTTTTACTGCAATCTCGAATTACAATGTATCTCAAATATAGATGATTGTGCTTATGTAGGTCTGGTCCGTAATGATAGCAATGGGGCTTTTTTCAGCAGGAACGGGAATGTGGTGGGGGGGGCAGTTCCAGTACCACCAGAACTGAATGGCAAGGGTTGTATCATGGGGGGGGGGGGCTAAAGGGTCTATTGCTGCTGACTAATGGGGAATCTATTGTCCCTGGGGGAGATCTATTGTTCAGGGGGGTTAAATGTTGCTGGGAGGTTTAGTTGTTGCTGGGAGGGATCTACTCACTGTTGAGTGAGGGGTCTACTGATGCTGTTTGCTAGTAGATTTATTGTTGTTGTGGGGGGTCTGTTGTTGCTGAGGGGGAGATCTATTGTTGCTGAGGGGGCTATTGTTGCTGGGGGAAGAAATTGTTTACGAGGGGTCTATTGTTGCTGGGGGGATCTATTGTTACTGGGGGGGCTATTTATGGTAAGGATAATTAATTTTGCTGGGGGATTTATTGTTTCTGGCTGCACGGGATCTATTTTACTGTCTTTCTTGATATCATTAGCAAATTCACCACAAATTACTCAATACCACAAAATTATGCTTGCTTCTCCAAAAGATGTGGTACTGGGAGGTGGGTAGGAGGTGGAGACAAGGGATGGCACTGGGAGCTGGGTAGGGGCAGAGACAAAGGATGACCTACCTGGTACCTGCACCTATTCTCTGAGAAAAGTCTGGCTAGCAGATAGGATCAGCTGCAGTTTCCTTGTTTATACTGCTGTCCTTGTATGCGTTTACAGAGGGACAGGCACAGCTGTAACTGGAGACTGTTATCACAGTGCTTGTAAAGCCTGTTAGGTCAACCCACCACACAGAGAAAGAGGATGTGGGTTGCTTGAACTGCCGGTGCATTGCCATGAAATGCGATTTGCCATGAAATGTGATGGTCCGCCTCCATCACATCCCATTGGCTCACTCCTGTCATGTGACATATAGACACGTCATGAGTCTCAGCTAGGCTATTGGCTATCATAGGGAGAGGATCTCCTCCCCCTGTAATAGCTGCACGGAGCTGTAGTAGTAAATGTAGCTTACTCGCACACCAAGGGAGGTCAGCCCCCGTGCATCTCTTCAAAGGGCTAAGAGAGAGGAGAGGGGGGCAGGCAGATGGGAGGCTGCTCCATTATACAGGCTGCCCATGGTGTGTGTGTGTGCTGCTGGCCACACAGCCTGAGAGCAGGAGGAGGGGAGAGGCAGCCTATAGATGTGTGTGAGAGATCATTGTTTCTATACATTCTAACACCAGCAATGCACTCACTGCAACACAGGCTGCTCCTCACAGAGCTGTGCATATCACACTGCCTTCTCCTTCCTAACACTATATAGCAGCTACGTGCTTTGATTCTTGGATTCTGCACCCTGGAAATCCCCCATACTCTCCAATACGACTTTTATATTATCTTTTGGTTACACGGGTATCACTCTCAGTTCTATGGAAGGAGCAGGCGCAGAAGAGGTGAAGGGGCGACACTTCAGCCCTCATCCACATATATAACTCAAGCTATCACAGGGAGAGGAGATCCTCTCCCTATAATAGCCTAGCTGAGACTGATGACGTGTGTATATGTCACATGACATGAGTGAGCCAATGGGATGTGATGGAGGCGGACCATCACATTTCATGGCAAAACACATTTCATGGCAGTGCACCGGGAGGAGCTAAGAATTGTGGGAGAGATGGTTTCATACATGCTTGGAGGACATTAAGGAAGAGAGTGTCTGCATCTGTTCACAGGTGAGATACGCATTATTGCATGTGAGATGGGGAGAGGTATAGCAAAGGACACTCCCTGGTACCTGGGATCGTCACTGACACTAACTGAGCCTGCTGCCCAGCTGTTAAGGAGAGAGAGCTGCAGACATTGGGGCAGATCCACGTACCTGCGCGTAATCTTCCACCGGGCGCAGCGTATCTAAAATACACTACGCCGCCGTAACTTATTTATTTTATTTTGAATCCACAAAGAATTTGCGCCATAAGTTATGGCGGCATAGTGTATCTCTGGTGGCGTAAGGGCGCGGAATTCAAATGGATGTAATGGGGGCGTGTTTTATGTAAATATGTTGTGACCCGACGTAAACAAAAATTTTTTTTACTGCGCATGCGCCGTCCCTGGGGGTATCCCAGTGCGCATGCTCGAAATTTAACCGGAACAATGCTGGGTGTCTACCCACGTGGGTAGGCACCCACCACGTGGGTACCTACCGGAGCATGATGGGACGGTGAGGCCTATATAAATGGGATGCAAGGCGCGCTTCTATCATTGCAGTGAGAAGAGGCGTCGTGTCAACATCGGAAGAAGGGAGAAGAAGATGACGTCACAGAAGACCGCGCTGGCTGCCTGCTAGTAATTGAGCTAACACACGAAGATAGCAGGCAGCCAGCGCTGAAGAAGAAGGCACCGGACAGCTGGAGAAGAACCGGGGTGCGCCGAGTCAACAGCGGAGAGCGGCGAAGATAGAAGAAGACCCCCGGAGAGCGGAGAAGACCCCCCCGGAGAGCGGAGAAGACCCCCCCGGAGAGCGGAGAAGACCCCCGGAGAGCGGAGAAGACCCCCGGAGAGCGGAAGAAGAAGCCCCCCCTGGTATTAGAGCTAAAGAAGACAGGGGGGGCCTCCGGAGCAGACTAATAAATGATTTTAAAAACCCTTGTGTTGTGTGTTTAATAACTATCACTTTGCCTCCAGGTGAATGGGTAGGGGTACGATGTACCCCATATCCATTCACTTAGGGTGGGGGGCCGGTATCTGGGGGCCCCCTTATTTGAGGGGACTCCCAGATTCCGATAAGCCCCCGCCCGCAGACCCCGACAACCAACGGCCAGGGTTGTCGGGAAGAGGTCCTGTCCTCATCAACATGGGGACAGGGTGCTCTGGGGTGGGGGGGCCCGCAGTGCGCCCCCCTGCCCCAGAGCACCCAACCCCCCCATGTTGAGGGCATGCGGCCTGGTACGGCTCAGGAGGGGGGGGGCGCTTGCTCGTCCCCACTCCTTTCCTGACCGGCTGGGTAACGTGCTTTGGATACGGGTCTGGTATGGATTGTAGGGGGACACCCTACGTCGATTTTTCGGCGTAGGGGGGGGTCTCCTTACAACCCATACCAGACCTAAGGGCCTGGTATGCTCCTGGGGGGGGACCCATGCCGGTTTTTTATTTGAAAATTGGCATGGAGTTCTCCCTCTCAGGAATGCATGCCGAGCGACGCTGTCAAATTTTTTTCATTTTTTTTTTCCCGACGCAACTTTTTTTACCCGGCGCGATCCACAAAACTCGGCGTAACGTAACTTCGCGCATGCGCAGTACGGCCGGCGCGGGAGCGCGCCTCATTTAAATGGGACTCGCCCCATTTGAATAGGAACGCCTTGCGCCGGCCGGATTTAAGTTACACAGCCTGAAATTTCTAGGTAAGTGCTTTGTGGATCGGGCACTTAGGTAGAAATTTTAAGGCAGTGTAACTTAAATGGGATTTTTTAAGTTGCGCCAGGTTTTTGTGGATCTGGCCCTATATTTTCGTATCGTTGTGACAACAGTTCAAAATAGATAGATAGAAGATTAACATGACGGTGACAAATGCGGTCAAATGTGCCTAACTCTTTTAGTCCAAGATTATTCGACGTAAAGAGAAAAGATTAGACTTTATAGAGACCATAGTAAAATAGGTGTTAGTGGTCGCTGCTGGAATGGGTGGGGGAAGTAAAATGATGATGATCTCCATCGTCAGTGTGAACCAGAACCATTAGGAGCGCAGAGTAAACAGAAAGGAAGTTATATGCTTGAATTTTGATACAACGCAATTCCATTGACTGTTGGGGTAGACCATTCAACACGAACAGAAAAAAACAATTATGGTATTATTCGATACGATAAAAAATATGTATAATACCATTCGACGTGAAGCTTCGAGCAGCTAAAAACATACGATTGCTGCAAAGGGGACATTTCCGGTCAAATGCTCCACCCATAGGCTATAGAAGAATTCTAATGTTGTTTGACTAGTAATTGTAAGTAAAAATTATAATAATTACTAGTCAAACAACATTAGAATTCTACTAAAGCTTGTGCGCGGAGCATTAGACCGGAAATGTACGATCTCGGCGTCATACAGTTTAGCTGTTTCGTCAAACATCCGACAGACATCATAAGCCTTCAACTGACAGATTCAACCTTAATTCATTTGGATTTTTTTAATGAAACAAAATTAATAAAAACTAATTTCGGGAGTAACTAAATACATTTATTTTTTGGACGAAACTGGAATTCCGAAACAAAATATTTCAGTGTGCACATGTCTTTACAATACTCTGTTAAAAGGAACAGCATTGCCTGTGTAGGTCACAGTGCAGGCGCCTTCACCAAGGTTTGGAGGAATTTTATCCTGAGCGCTCCAACACTGGCTCCAACGTCCAGATTGGGCCCCCACGTACTGGCAAATGAGGGAAAAGGTTTATTATAAATTGATGAACTATTTTTTGGTACTACTCTTTTAGGCAAAACTACCCTAGCATAGACATTAGGGACAGCTTTCTGTTCCACTTGTATGTTATCAACAGTATATCTTAATTGCCATTGTTTTCCATATTTGTTGCGTAATTACTACTGTTTCTTATATACTGTATATATACCTCATTTTTTTTTTCAAATAAATATTCCCACTTAAGCCCAGATGGGTCAGAGTGCATGGTGCTACTAGCATAGTCGAGGTACCTGGAAGCAGAGGCTCCTTCTGGGCTACACTTTTAAAGCTGGGATGGTTTCATTGTTGATAACTCTTGATTACTTTTTGATATATGTGGAAAGATATATCTTATTTATCACAAACAACTACTATATGGATTGGCTGAGAAACATTCACTGACTACTATACTTGACTAACAAACATCTGGATTTCCCTATTCTTCAGTAAGAAATGCAGGTTGCAGTAACATTCATCATAACTATAAAATGGAACTTGATATATTGGCTGGCACCAACTGTATTACACATATTTTGTTTTCAAATAATTAATCAATGATGAATTATCAGTATCAGTCATACAGCAGGAATCAACAGATGTTTTGAAGTTTCATAGGAACAAAATCATTATGCCTTGGAAATGTTTCAGTTTGTGTAAGTCTCAGCTACAAGCAAGGTTAAACAACGCAAAACAAAGTTAAAGGGGTTGTAAAGGTTCATCTTTTATTCTCTAAATTGGTTCCTAAAAGCTAGTGCATTGTTGGTTCACTTACCTTTTCCTTCGAGTTCCCTTCTAAATGTTTTTTTTCTTTGTTTGAATTTCTCACTTCCTGTTTCTCCTCAGTAAGATTTCCACCATCATCCAAGCGGTGGAAAGTCATTTAGAACATCTTACTGAACACCTTACTGAGGAGGAACAGGAAGTGTGAAATTCAGACAAAGAAAACAAAGAAAAAAAACATTTAGAAGGGAAATTGAAGGAAAAGGTAAGTGAACCAACAATGCACTAGCTTAAAGTAACCTATTTAGAAAATAAAAAACAAACCTTTACAACCCCTTTAACATGAACTTGACTATGCACATTATAATATTTACATATTCTGAACAACAACTAAAAGCCCTCACTTATGACCTGTACACACGATCAGACCTTTGTCTGACCAAATTCACATCGGAATTCTGACGGAATTCCATCGGAGGAAAAGAGAACATGTTCTCTATGTAATCTCCAATGGAATTCATCGGAATTTCCGATGGAATTTCTCCAATGAGACATACACACGGTCGTAATTTCCGATGGAAGAAGTCCGTCTGACTTTTTCCATCAGAAATTCCGATCATGTGTACAAGGCCTAACAGTATCTATGTAGCTATAGGCGTTTTGGAGAAATTCTTCAAATTCCAGAACAGACATACTGAAATCACAGATTCTGTCCCCTTTAAGTTCTATATAGAGTAGGATCATGCCAGTCTGGCTGACTTCTAATGCAAACACACGTCAGTTTTTTCCAAGCTATAAAAAACGATTTGCGCTTTTTTGTCTGTTACAGCGTGATGAATGTGCTTACTCCATTATGAACGGTAGTTTTACCAGAATGAGCGCTCCCGTCTCATAACTTGCTTCTGAGCATGTGCGGGTTTTTTACGTCGTTTTAGCCCACACACGATCATTTTTTACAACCCGAAAAATGACATAGTTTAAAACGACGTTAAAAAATGCAGCATGTTCGAATTTTTTTTTTGTCGTTTTTCAGAACCTGAAAAATGATGTGTAGCCCACACACGATCATTTTAAATTATGTTTTTGAAAAACAACGTTTTTTTCATGCCGAAAAATGATCATGTGTACGGGGCATTAGAGACTTGTCAAGTCAGCAGCTGAACAGGATGGATGTCAGTTTTTTTTACATCTGTGTGTGTTCAGTTTCATGGGCGGACCAGTGGTACCTCTGTGGATGGCTGGATGTAAACAGACTCCAGTGGATGTTTACTCCAGGCTACATCAGATCTGTGATGGTTAGGTATGAAAAAATGGAAAAGGACACAGTCTTTTTTTCCCCTGAACTGTAGGTACTGTACATCCGACTGCCCATAGATCTGCATGGAGCTTCTGATCAGGTCCACCTAGAAAACTGATGGTCGGATCTGATCGGAAAGCCCATATGAATTGTTTCTTATCCTTGATGATCTTTGAGGATATTTTCCAGTACATGCCGCTGGAGAGGTCAGGTATGTATTGTTTTAAAACTGGTTTACTGATTGTAAAGAACATGTAAACATGGTAATGTTCATTGTCTGGGCACAATTGCACTGCAAGAAAGAATAATACTCATTGCTAGGAGCGGCACAACCTCTAATCAATCTGGCTGCAAGTAATAAATTAAAGGGAACCAGTTTGGATAGAATTATGAGAGCTGCCATTGGAATGCCATTCTGATTCTCCCTTCACTACTTAGAGAATTACTGACATAGAGCAAGTATGCAGAACAGCAGTTCAATATTTTCAGTTTTCCTGACATGTGACATATTAGGGTGTAACATGTCACATGTTCAGCACCCCCCCCATCTCACCCCCCGATCCCCCACTTCCCTGTGACAGTGTGCAGAGGACCTTCTCCCAGGAGCCACACACATAGCCATATTTTCGAGTCCTTGATTTTTTTCTATACTTAAGGTGTTACTAAACCCAAGACCCTGCATTCACTATATCTGGTCTGCCACAGTACACAGAACTTGTAAATGCAATAGTTTTAGTAAATATAAACCGCTAAATACCTTTTCTCATCAGCAGTTAGAGCAGTCGTGTGACTTCTAGCAGAGTATGATTAAAGCTTGTTGGAGGAGTTTTCATTCTCCCTTGATTATCCTTTAACGCTACAAGACCCCAGACCCTCTGTCTGAACAGTGCTGATTTGCCCTGTACTGATCACATGCACTCTCCCAAGAAAAAAAAACTCTCCAGCAATACCTACCAAACTGAGCATTTGTGGCTTGTCCCTTAATGCTCTGTTCTATCAGGAGATGGATTGGAGACAGTGGAAGAAGGGGAGGATCAGAGAGACAGGATAACACAGCCTTTATACACAATGCAGAGGATTAACCCCTTAGGTTACACAGTGAGTATAAGAAGTATACTTTACTAAGCAAACAAAGTCCTGCTGCTCACAGGTGAGCCGACAAGGCTATGATCTAGGTAGTATGAGCCGTGAGGCGTGGTGCCCGTCCTGTCACTGCTGCAGAAATCAGATGTATGGGAAAATCAGATGGCTGCACACAGCCATCCGATTTCCTCAAGCATGCTTTACTGCATATACAGACTGGTTTTACTAATGTTGGTTTAGTAATAAGGATGGGCAGAACACCCCTCGGTTTGGTTTGCAGCAGAACTCCCAAACAGGGGAAGTGTTCTAACCTGAACGGTGAACCCCATTGGAGTCTATGGGAGCCGAACAGGAAGAATCAAAAGTGCCCATTTTTAGGGCTTATGTGCAAGTAATTGGCCATAAAAGGGGTATAGGGGGTCTGGGTACTGCCCTAGGGAACATGTATCAATAAAAACATTTTTTTTTGTATTATAGTTTTTGCAGGAGCAGTGATTTTAATTATGTAACAATAAAAATTTAAAATTCCTTTAAATATAGTGCCTGGGGGGTTCCCTTAATGTGCCTGTAATGTGGCGCGTCTGTAGCATGCATAAAACATGCTGCAGCAAACATGACATTTCTAAAGAAAAAAAGATCAAACCCATTTAAAATAAATCGCGGTTGCAATTTCTGACACCCGGCTATTGAAAAAATAAAAGCAAAAATATCCGCCTTCAGGACTGGTATGGATTTGGAGGGGAAACCGTGGAGTCCCCCCCAAATCCATACCAGACCCTTATCCAATAATGCAACCTGAAGCGCCCCCTCCTGAACCATACAAGGCCACATGCCCTCAACATGGGGTGGGGACAAGGGCCTCTTCCCAATAACCCAGGGCTGTGAATGTCAGGATCTGCGGGCAGGGGGGCTTATTGCAATCTGGAAGCCCAACACAAGTGACAGTTTTTGACAAATCCGTTATTAAAAATATAAAAAAAATTGTGTCCCTCGATGTTAATCCTTTGTCAATCACGCGGCCCGCCAACCCGAACAACTGAAAAAAAATCAAAAATGCTCTGCCTCCTGGGAGGCCTCCCACCGACTGCCTTCTCTCCACTTTGACATTTTTTATATAAGTAAGGGGTGGGGCCATCTAGCTAAGTCACCCAGTGACCCATCCCCTTCTTTTTTCTTTTTTTTTCTTTCCACATCAGACTCAACCCGGAAGCAGGACAGCGAGACATGATCACGGTAACTCCGCCCTTCACGTCTCCTCTATGGTCTTGCATCACATGTGGTTTATCGGTTTATCTAAATTTTTCTTATTTTTTATATTATTATTTATTTATTTATTTTCTTTCAAGTATATACCATGAAAAAAAAAAAGTCACTATTGAGTGAACATTATTAATTATGCCCCTCATTACATCGAAAGAGTCACGCCCCTGAGTTACTACTCTTCTTTCGTCTTTTATTCCCCCCATCCCCTTCTAATGTCAAGGACTGGTGCATGCTGGGCATGTGACATCATGTGGGGGCAGAGTCACCGGGTGACGTAGTTAGGTAGCCCTGCCCTTTACCTATATAAGAAATGTCGAAGTGGAGAAGAGGCATTCAGCAGAAGGCCTTTTAGGAGGTGGAGAGTTGTTTATTTTTTTTTTTCGGATCAGGGGGCGGCATGACTGACAATGGATTTACAGGGACACTATTTTTTTTTTTTTTTTTAATAAAGGATTTGTCAAAAACTGTCTCTTGTGTTTATTACTTTTTGACAATGTTTTTGTGAATGGGTAGGGGTACTATGTACCTGATACTAATTCACAGTGGGGGGATCTAGGTTCCCCCTTGTTAAAGAGGGCTTCTAGATTCTGATAAGCCCCCCGCCCACAGACCCTGACAACCACAGCCTAGGGTTGTCGGGAAGAGGCCCTTGTCCCCATCAACAAAGAGACAAGGTTCTTAGGGGCATGGGGGGCAGAGGAGGGGGGCGCTCACTCGTCCCACTCTTTCTTGACCTGCCAGGCTGCATGCCCGCATAAGGGTCTGGTATAGATTTTGGGGGGACCCAACATCTTTTTTTTTTTTTGGCATGGTGTTCCCCTTCAAATCCATACCAGGCCCTACGCCATTTTTGTCAGCTGAGAAACTCATTGACAGCTGATGACTTATTGGTTGTTAAGAACACTGTGGCCGGCTTTCCGGCCCCCTTCCCTAACAACCAGCGTATACTGCAGCCTGATTGGGCAAAGCGCAGAATGCACTGTGCAGCACTCAGTGCATTGCAGGGTGTTCATCAGAGCGAACACCCTGCAAATTTGGGTGTTTAGCGAATGGCCGAATGGCAAATGTTCAGCCCGAACTAATGCATTTGCCCATCCCTATTTAGTAACACTTTAACTATGGTTTTTGGCATTCAATACTTTAAATGCATATTTGCAATGTTGTTTTAATATCAATGTATACCAAGAACTATAACCGTGTAATTAAGTGTATTTAATGTAACTATGAGCTCTACCATACACCTAACTCCTGTCCTTTTTCTTTCTTTGTAACTTTTTACAATGAAAATCTTAATAAAAATATATTGTACAAACAACCATGAAAAGAATGAGGTCACAAAATAGTACTATGCATTTTATTAATATCACACAATCTTTGGTCTACACAGAAAAACTTCTGATTCTTTGAATATGTCTAAGTGGTTTAGGTCATCACACAATTCCTCTCAGATAATCCGATCATGTGTATGAGACTTTAGTGAATTGGAAAATTTGGATTGTCCCTTTTTTTCAATAAGCAGGGTTTATTAGCTCCAAACTAGATCCAGGCTGCAAAAGTACTTCTCTCACACTGCATTTCTGATCAATATATGCCTTGTTGTTATTATTATTATTATTATTATTATTATACAGGATTTATATAGCGCCAACAGTTTGCGCAGCGCTTTACATAAGGGAAGACAGTGCAGTCACAATACAATTCAATACAGGAGGGATTAGAGGGCCCTGCTCGTTAGAGCTTACAATCTAGAAGGTTATCTTGTTGATCTTTAACAGTTCTAATAATTATAAACAATTGTTATGTTTTTTTATTTTTAAAATACTGCATTTACCTATTTGAGAGATTTGTTGTCTGTGTAGGCTGTTCAAATTGCTATGTTACAAGAGCAAATAAATATATTTTTATTACTTTCGTTGTAAAGGAATAATATGTGCAGCACCCATGGTAATTAATTAGAAATCATCTCCTTGAACTACAAAAATCTGGTAACCTTTAGTTGAATGCTAAAGGTTACAGCATATTAGTGTATTTTCTGTTGTGTTTGCAAATGCAGCGTATTCTACAGCATTAAAACTAGTTAAAATACAGCATTGAAAAACATCATTCAGATGTGTAATCTACATTGTGCCAACACAGTAATTATCTTGGCCTGTGATAAAAGAGGCATTTCCACTACAAAGTCAGATTAAATAACACAATGTGAATTGCACAAAACAGCTAATATATAATAGAATGATTATAAAGCTGCCACCTCTTCGAATACATAAATGTTGATTGAGTAGGTATGGAAATACTGTAACATATCAGACTGCATTTTATAAATAATACAAGAGAAGAAATAATTTGTTTTATTGTAAACATGCTGCAGAATCCAGGTCCATCATGTCACAGGAAGAGCTGATTGAATATTCCTCCAGTAATTGACTTTACATTTGGCTATGTTTTTAAATGACGGAAACTATTTCTAGTAAACAGAGTTATGAAATGCGTGGAGAAATAATAGCTCAATAGACGTCATACAAAATGAAAGTATCTGACAGAATCTGAATAGAGAGATAAGTTACCATATCTGAATGTTCATCTACATATATTTTATATGATTTGAAACCTGAAGAGATAACAAGATTACACTTGAAAGCTGGTCAGAGGACAAGAATTGCTAGATTTTGTAATAGATTCCACTTGAAGCCACAGCACTGTAGAACTGTAATGAGAATCATAAGGGCCCCTAGTGGTGGTGTGAGTATTGCAGTAAATGGAAGAAATGTACCAGCCATTTGTAGATGGTATTGAAGAGCACCATGGGCTAATGACTGGATTTAAATGAAAAAAGATGAAGCCCTAGAAACACAGCTAGTGCGATATGGAAATAGTTCAAAGGTCCAGGTATGCCAGTAGGCAAAGTTTATTCACTGCTAAAACCAGACCAGGGTTTAGGGGTTTTGGTCTGTATCAGTGTGGACAGCCAGCTGTAGAGAGCAGAAGCGAATCTGTGGATATGGGTGAGAGAGAGAGAGAGAGAGAGGAGCGGTGCCACTCTGAGTGCAGTATGTCAGTTCAAATTCAATGTTTAAAAGTAAGATCAACTCACATTTTGGTGAGATATAATGTGCATGGCATTCAATGTTTAATAAAAGTAAGATCAACTCACATTTGCGATATAATGTGCATGGCATAAGTAGCTTGGGCTCCTGTAGTCCAGCTGGGCAGCGGTGGTGGTCATCGGTTGCCAGTGGCTCCTGTGGTTCCTGAGGCTCTGAGGCTAAAGACGGTCACACAACAAACATGTCAGCAGTGATGGATGGGAGGCTCAGGTTCGGAGCATGCATGCTCCTTTATCAGGCATATCACACTCCTTCATCAGGCATACCGCTGAGGTGCTTGTTGTGTAAAACCGTCTTCAGCCTCGGAGCCTTGGGAACCACCGGAGCCGCTGGGAACTGCTGACCACCACCACTGCCCAGCTGGACTACATGAGCCGAAGCTACTTATGCCATGCACATTATATGGCAAATGTGAGTTCATCTTACTTTTATTAAATGTAGCGCCTGTGTACTTTCTGTACAGGTGCTATTCTAAATTTAAAGGGGGATGAGAGAGTTAGTTGGCTCTCATCCATTTGATTTTGCTAAATTGGGCCTCTGCTTTAGCTGGGCTGTACTGTCCATTCTGTTGTTTCCAGGGGGTGCTATACCACCCCGGAGCGACAGGTGGCGCCAGTGGAGTCCAGGCTGGGGTGCCTCTTGCCAGCAGCCAATCAGAGGGAGTTTCCCTCGCGGGGCATGCTGGGGGAGGGTACTTCTGGAGCAGACGTCATTAGGCGGGGTTCTTTTTCCGGGTGTGGCACCCACCTTCAGCGTGACCACACATCGCGGCTCCCCGGCGAGATGGCCTACCAGGCCAGGGTGCGCGTGCCACGCGGTGTTCCTGGTTCCGGGACCATGTTGACCCGGAGCGTTTGAAGCTGTGGCGGGGGCCCCAGTGATTGACTGGGTCCCCAAATTCTGAGGAAAGATCCCAAGCGAGATAGCTGCTCGGTGGGGAGTCAGCCTGAGGAGAGCCAAGCGAGGCAGGCAATCCAATAGGGCCTCGACAATCCATCGGGGATCAAGGTAACCGGACACTGAAAGGTTGGATGTCAGCAACCTGTCAGTCGGTGACCCAATTGAGAACTACCTGAGGGAGATTCAGGCCAAAATACTACTGAGGAGAATTTTCTTCCATGATCTAAGTTCTAGGGAGGATCTGTGGCAGAGATTTTTTCCCTCAAGGTTCCGAGTGATACTCTGGCTGCCAGGTCGGTGTGAGAGGCCTGTCCATGTACACTATACCCACTCCGGGTGGAGTGGCGACGAAAGTAAAGTGTCGTTGGAAGCAGGACTGCTTTCATACTGTTGAGCCTGAATCTGCTAATTCTCCTCCTCTTACATCTCCGCTGTCTACCTCAAGTTTTACTGTTTACCGTGTTGGGTAAAATAAAAGCACAAGAAAATACACCTGCTGTCTGGACATTCCATTTACTGAGGCTCTCATCATCTACCCTAGACGCTCACAGAGGTAACACGCCATCCCAATCTATAATCAGCGGCTCCTTCGGGGGTGAGCGTGACATAAACATTGAATTTTAAATGACATACAGCACTCAGAGTGGAACCGCTCCTCTCTCTCTCTCTCTCTCTCTCTCTCTCTCTCTCTCTCTCTCTTATTGCTGGATTTAGAGGACATGACTTTGTGACAGAGTTCCTAGGCCAGCACCAAAAAAATTGTTTAAAGTTAAGGTATCATACATTAAACAATGTTTGTAGACACGTGCTTCACAATACAATAACTGGAGGTAATATGGAAAAATAGAAAACCGAAAATAAAATCCTACACACAGAGCAGTAAAGCCTCGTACTCACGTACACATACTTTACAAACTAAGGCCAGCCATACTGTCCTGTGGTTGCAGGAAAGAAATTTATGTATGGCAGGTCTTAGTGAACTCTTCGTACTATCAGTTAAGGATTACCAACAACTATGTAGTGGGAAGATTTACCTAAGCAATCCATTCATTTCATATGCAGTCTGAAAAACCCTGCACTACATAATTGTTTGAAAATCAAGAACAGATTGTACAATCAGGCTGCAACATATGCAGCCAGCTTTAGTCTTTTGATAACCGTAATCAATGAACAAGCCCTTGCATGTATTCTTCACTCTTAAAAAAAGGAGGGGGAGATGATGACAAGCATGCGATAAAAAAAGTTGTAGTTCTGGGGAAAGATACTGACCTGTATGTACTATCCAAGGCCCCTAGCACCTTATCACTTCCCTGTCTGAATCTCTATATATGTGTATTCTGGCTAACAAGGGCATCTGGAAACTTTAGACCTATGGTTTGGAGGCAACTCTTGGGTAAACTTTCTATATTTTATCTGGCTCTGACATCAGTAAAACATTTTAAGAGCATGTGACCTACAACTTACAGTTGCACCTCAGTGTAGCAAATCAGCCTGTTCAATAAAACACACATATGAGCACCATATTGTACTATATCTTGTCCCTGCCCAAGTCAAAAAATAATCCTGCATTTCAGCAGGTATACCTGGCTACCTTGTTACTTTAGCTTAGTAATACTACCTGGCAACAAAGTCTTATTTTGCTCAGCAATTCTGTTTTATTAACAGACAGGATAATTATTCAGTCTCCAGACAGAACAGTAGGCTAGCTTTCAACCCTCATTGTTTGTAATACTGGACTATAATTTAGAAATTGTTTATTAGCACTTGGGCCTATTTAAATCTTATCCAAGCATGTTAAGGAAGCCCATTTAACTGAATGAGCTGCTAACTCGGCCAAAATGCAGCCCCCCAAAAAAAAAATGTCCCACTTTTTCCACGTTAGTAGACCACAACCAACTTGTTGTGCTTTATGGTACGCTGCAGTGCAGGTGCACTGTGTTAGCAGGTTGGGCTGGTATTCAAAATAAATGGCTGAACTATGAATAGTCTTTTCAATAGTAATACCAGAGCTTTTTTTCTCAGAAAATAAGTGCAGGAACTCAACCACGACCCCATTCAGATTTCACAAACAGTAGAAGGGTCTTAAAGGGGCATTAAATACCAGGATTGCATTACATACAGAGTGCAGAGTTCAGGGGGGTTACACACAGAGGCCCGGATTCAGGGCTGGTGCAAGGAGTTTTGACACCCTAGGCGATACCTAATTTTGCGCCCCCCCCCCACGCACGCCCTGCCCCTCACTAAAAAGCCGTGGTACACAGGCTTGCACATGGACCCAGCCCGAAGACAAAAAGTGGATGGCACCAGCTCGCTTCCTCATGCCAGCCGTGGTCCACAGTCTGCCTGTACAAGCAGACAGATACGCTGACAATGCTTTACAGGTTCTTACTAGAAACAATAATAAATGCACATTTTTGTATCTGCAAAAAGATCTGCATTTTTTTTTACAAAGGTGGACTTGAACTTCCACACCTCAAATTGCCCCAATTCCTGTATTTTCAGGTCTCAGATCATCACCCCCTCTGTACCCCCTTGCACACACAGATATATGTTCCCCCTCTGTACCCCCTGCACATCTGCCCCCCCTCCCACACACATATCTGTCCATCCGTCACCCACACACACATATCAGTAACCCCCTGCACATCTGTCCCCCCCCACACACACATATTACCCCCCTGCATGTCTTCCCCCCCCCCCCACACACACACACAAACACACATATCAGTCCCCCCCCGCACGTCTGCCCCCCACACACATATCTGTCCACCCCACACACATATCAGTACCCCCCTGCGCGTTTGTCCCCCCACACACATATCTGTCCCCCCTGCACGCCTGCCCCCCACATATCAGTACCCCCCTGCACGTCTGTGTCCCCCTCTGTACACAGTGCAATGCACTATTAACTTAAAAGCAGAGTCAATGTTTTATTGCTGCCTGTGTTTTCACTATACCTGAGCCAGCGGCTGGTGATTACTTTACTCCAAAAAAGTTGCGCTGGAGAGATGGAGGGAGGGATGGAGGGATGGGGCTCTGTACAGGGATGGAAGGAAGGAGTGAGGGATGGAGATGGAAGGAGGGAGGGATGGAGTTGGAAGGGTGTAGGGAGGGATGGAGATGGAAGGATGGGGTTCTGTACAGAGATGGAGGGATGGAAGGAAGGAGGGAGGAATGGAGATAGAAGGATGTGGCTCTGTATAGAGATGGAAGGATGGAGGGATGGAAGGATGGGACCCTGTATAGAGATGGGAGGATAGAGAGTGGAAGGCTGGGGCTCTGTATAGAGAAAGATGGAGGGATGGAGATGGAAAGATGGAGGGAAGGATGGAGATGTATGAAGGGAGGGAGGGATGGAGATGGAAGAATCGAGGTAAGGATGGAAGGATGGGGCTCTATACAGAGATTGAAGGATGGAGGGAGAGATGGGGATGAAAGGATGGAGGGAGAGATGGAAGGATGGGGCTCTGTATAGAGATTAAAGGATGGAGGGAGGGATGGATGGAGATGGAATGATGGAGGGAGGGAGAGATGGAAATGGAAGGATGGAGAGGGAAGGATAGAGGGATGGAAGGATGGGGTCTGTATAGAGACGGAAGGATAGAGGAAGAGATGGAAAGATGGGGCTCTGCATAAAGATGGAAGGATGGAGGGATGGAAGGATGGGGTCTGTATAGAGACGGAAGGATAGAGGGAGAGATGGAAGGATGGGGCTCTGTATGGAGATGGAAGGATGGAGGGATGGAGATGGAGGGAGGGAGGGAGGATGGGGCTCTGTGTAGAGATGGAAGGATAGGGCTCTGTATGGAGATGGAAGGATGGAGATGGAAGGAGGAAGGGAGGATGGGGCTCTGTATAGAGATGGAAGGAGGGAGGGATGGAGATGGAAGGATGGGGCTCTGTATAGAGATGGAAGGAGGGAGGGAGGATGGAGATGAAGGCGGTGGGAAGGAGGGAGGAGCAGGCAGACAGGGAGGGTGAGAAGTGGTTGCCACTGCTGCTGGTAGAAGTCCGGGGGATGCAGTGAGAGGAGCAGGCAGAGCCGTGTTGTCTGTGGTCGGGGAAGCTTCCTTCCTGTGTAGCCCGGCGCCTCTCTCCTTCAGCTCGGCTCTTGTCTCCTCCTCCCGCCGGCTCTCCCCTCCGCACTGAAATCTGGGCCGTTCCCCGGGTGTGACACCAGATCCCGGGCACCCAGGAGGAGGGGGAGCGGATATCGCGGCAAGCCCGCCATAGTTAAAGTACATGCAGGGCTTCCATCTTATCCGCTCCACCGGGCATGCGGCACTTCCGGCCGGCTGCTCCTCGTCACGGCTCTCTCCCCTCATCTCCTCACTGCCGCCGCTACTAGGGCGGCACTGCAGGCTCGGCATGTAGTCACAGGCGCAACCGCCCCCTAGCCTGGCGGCTGGCGTCAATCCGCCATAAAGCATGTATTTTAAAAAAATGCCGGTATTTTAATAATCTGAATCCCCCCAAGTGGCTGGGGATCCGGATTTTGCCGCCTCCCCTACCCTGGCGCTCTAGGCGGCCGCTTGACTCGCCTATTGCTTGCGCCGGCCCTGCCCGGATTCAGATACAATTGTGTATCTATCCGCGGGCGTAACGTATCTCAGATACGTTACACCGCCGTAACTTAGGGTGCAAGTTCTGTATTCATAAAGAACTTGCGCCCTAAGTTACGGCGGCATATACGTATGTGGTCCGGCGTAAGCCCGCCTAATTCAAACGTACAGCCGTATTCGCGAACGACTTACGTAAACGACGTAAAATACGACGCTGTTCGGTCGTTTCCGACGTCCATACTTAACATGACTTACCCCTGCTTTATGAGGGGAAACTTTACGCCGGAAAAAGCGTTACGCAAACGACGTAACGTTCCCAGCCAAAAGCTCTCATGGCAGTTTTCCTGATGGGAAAACCGGTCGTGTGTATGAGGCTTAAGTCTGGAGAACGTTCCAAAAAAAATGTAGATCTAGGATTTCTACAGTGAAAGCCAGTAAAGTCAAGGGAAATAAACCTTCTGTATACTGGTATATTAAAGCAGGCATGATTGCATAAAAAGCAACAAAATGGCTTGAATACAGATACAGTATTACTCAGGATATATGCATATTCGACGCGGAAGTCTAGGGAAGCGCCCCTAGCGGTCAGCGTAAATATTGCACCCTAAGATACGATGGCGTAGGAGACTTACGCCGCTCGTATCTAGGCAACATTGAGGCGTATCTGATTCTATGAATCAGACGCCGAGATGCGACGGCCCGCACTCAGAGTTACGACGGTGTATCTGGAGATACGCCTTCGTAACTGCTTTCTGAATCCAGGCCAGAGTGTAGAGCTGACTTGTAAACACGGAAACCAGACTTCTGTGTTTACAAGTGATTGTGGTGAGCAGGCACCAAAGGGTCTGAGCCAGAGGTGGTGGAAACGAGTTCCCCCAAGTTCCCCCTGAAAAAAAGCAGTAATACTGTATCTGTATTCAAGCCATTTTGTTGCTTTTTATGCAATCATGCCTGCTTTAATATACCAGTATACAGAAGGTTTATTTCCCTTGACTTTACTGGCTTTCACTGTAGAAATCCTAGATCTACTTTTTTTTTGGAACATGCTCCAGACTTAAGCCTCGTACACACGACCGGTTTTCCCATCAGGAAAACTGCCATGAGAGCTTTTGGCTGGGAAAACCGGCCATGTGTATGGTCCTGGATAGCAGCAAAACAAAACAAGAATGTCAGCACTCAATGGGTTAAATCAAAATAATTACAGTGTGTGTAATTCTTGTTTTGTATAACTTTTTTCTCTTATCAACCTTTCTGCAATGATCTCCAAGCAATCCGCAAAGGTCCTGCAGCACCTCTCTGCCACCTGACCACTGATCCCCAGTCAGGTTAAGGTCTCCGGCTCCTATACTGTCCTCCTCCAATTTTTAACTCTCTGGGCTTTTCCTCCCAACAGTCATGCAGCTCCTCTATGGCCCTGTACACACAATCGGACAAAACCAATGAAAACAGACTGAAGTTCAGTTTCATCACTCCAAACCGACCGTGTGTGGGCCCCATCAGTCAGTTATTCTTCGGTCCAAAAATGTTGAACTTGCTTTAAAATTCAACCGATGGACGCCTAACCGATAGGTCAAAAACGATGGTTAGTACACAAAAGCATCGGTTCAAAATCCGTGCATGCTCAGAATCAAGTCGACGCATACTTGGAAGCATTGAACTTAATTTTTCTCTGCTCTTCGTGTTTTACCTCACTGAGTTAGACTGGATCGGTTTTTGAACTGATGGTGTGTAGGCACATCAGACCATCAGTCTGCTTTATCGGATGGACCGACTGTGTGTACGCGGCCTATGAGTTTGAGTTGAAAGCCCTACACCTGGCAGGAGTATAGAGACAAATATGTAAGGGAAATTCTTGTTTCACAGAAATTGTTATCGTTTTCGTGAAGTAATAAATGGACATGACTTGATAATAGAGTCATTTTGTAAGTAAATTTTTTATAACAACAGTGTTTAAACCTAGATTTAGTAGATGTATTTTTTAAGCTATTCACACTAATAGGTAAGATTAAATACAGTAAAACAGTTAGGTGAAATATACATTTAATTTGGTGTTGGATGACTAGCAATAATCACCTTGGGAAATAATAGGACATGAGCCCTAGAAATATGATTGATAAGGGCCCAAAATTCGACTTTTAAAAATATATTGTCATTTTTATCTTAAGCTGATAAGGTGAAGCAATCTGGTAGTATGATTTCCCCTGAGAAGTATTGAAAGTTTGTATCACTATACGGTGTACCAAACGGTCCTAACCTATTCCTCACAGCATGATATCTGCTGTCTACAGGAATAAGATTGCACTACCTTAATTTTATCATTCAAGGACAGTTTTGAAAAGCTTACTGATTTTTAAATATCCACCATGTTTTAGATCAATCTGTATCTCTACATGCTGCAAGACCAAGTTGACGTTAAGGAACTTTTTATGCAAAATATGAACTTATTATATGATGCTATAGGTTTTGACACGTGGACAACAAATGGGTTTGATTGTGAAAAAGAAATTAGACAGCAGTGGATATCTTTGAACACAATGTTCCAGCTTCCGTCTAAAGAATGATAAGAAATTATAATAATGGTGAGATATTTTATTGCTAAACAGTGCTTTTGGCACAAAGATGTCAGGAAAGTGTTTTTTTTTCCCCCTGCACTGATTATTTGTTGTTTTGTTTCATAATGGTGAAAAATATTGGCATTAGTATTGACTTCATGGTCCAACCAACAATGGGTATTTGAATCACAGTATCAGTGGTAATAGTTAAGTTTATTTTTTGGGCTGGGTTTAGGGTTTATGACAGTAATGATGGCTACAAGCAATCCTAATGCCCGGTACACACGATCAGAGTTTTTCCGATGGAAATCCGCTCAAGCTATCTTGCATACACACGGACACACCAAATTCCGACCGCCGAAAATGCGGTGATGTACAACACTATGATGAGCCTAGAAAGATGAAGTTCAATGCTTCCGAGCATGCGTTGAATTGTTTCCGAGCATGCATGTTGGAATATGCGATAAAAAAATTCCCTCTGACTTTTTCCATCGGAAATTCCGACCGTGTGTACCCGGCATTAGTTTTCATTAGTGGTGATCAACTTACTTGACATAGGGTCCTGACAACATCAAAGAGCTGCAGAAAAGCTACAGAAAGCTGTCAAAAATTGCAAACATTTTGTCAAATGCTGCAAATGGTCAGAGCCTATAAGCATGCTATAAGAGATAGTCAAAGATTGTTAACATGCTACAGCAGATGGCTGGAATCTGGAGGCATTCATAGACTGGATGGAGACAAGTTATAGGAGACATAACTGCTATTACAGCCCCTTTCCTAATCAGTGCCCTTAATTACATGTGCCACATTTGATATTTCTGCCAGCAAGCTTGATTATGAAAGTAGAAATGAAAGCAAAAATAGAACGGAATTAACAGTGCAGAAAAAACAGGATAATGGGAAAGGAATTAACCAAATCATTATTACTAAAAGCCAGTCTAATGCCGCGTACACACGACCGTTTTTCATGACGTGAAAAAATGCAATTTTTTAAATTAGTCATTAAAAACGATCATGTGTAGGCTCCAGAGCATTTTTCTTGACGTGAAAAATGTGCATTAAAAATTTAGAACATGCTCTAATTTTTCGTGTCGTTTTTCACGTCGCGAAAAACGGACGTGTGTAGGCTTTGACGACGGGAAACAAACGTGCATGCTCAGAAGCAAGTTATGAGACGGGAGCACTCGCTCTGGTAAAACTAGCATTTGTAATGGAGATAGCACATTTGTCACGCTGTAACAGACTGAAAAGCACGAAGACTGAAAAGCACAAATCGTCTCTCACCAAACTTTTACTAACACAAAATCAGCAAAAGCAGGCCAAAGGGTGGAACCATCCGAATGGAACTTCCACTTTATAGTGCCGTCGTATCTGTTGTACGTCACCACACTTTGCTCGAGCATTATTTTTTCACGATCGTGTGTATGCAAGGCAGGCTTGACAGGAATCACGTTGATGCATGCCATTGATGCAGTGCAAGCAGCATGTGCATTGCACAATTTTGTTTGTGCTCGAGATGGGTACCTATTTGAGGACTCTGATGCATGACCTTGAAGACCCAACAGGGATCAGAACACGTGGCAACAACGGTGGGGAAAATGTTCGTCAGGACTTCAGAGAGTACTTTATGTCAGCAAATGGGCAGCTATTGTGGCAGCTCGATGCAATAGGTTAAAATGCTGTACTCTGCTTCACATATTTGCATGGTGGCAGTTTTCATAGGCAAAAATAAAGAATTGAATTTGATACTGTTCACGTGAGTGTCATTATTTCAGGGGGTGTGTTGTGTACATATAGATCTTCCCATACCATATCCTCACTACAGATAACCTTAACCCTAATCTTAACACTTTCCCAAACCCTAACCGTAAAATTAACCTTAACACTGACACATCTACAATCAGTGCATCAATAGACAAATGCACAAATCGATAAGCAATATATTTTATATACATTGCAGGCTTTGTGTGTGTGTGTATATATGTGTATATATATATATATATATATATATATATATATATATATATATATATATATATACATACTGTATACAGTTTAGCTAGATCTCACTGCAGAGCGTTCCTGTTGTTATCTTCCTTATATACTACAGGCAGGCAGTTGATTCAGCTAGCTGCAGTATATTCAGTCAGTGTACTGTATCCTGGGCACAGTGTGCAGCTAAACCTCACTGCAGAGTGTTCCTGTTATTCTCTTCCTAATAATACTATAGGCAGGCAGTTGATTTAGCTAGCTGCAGTATATTAAGTCAGTGTACTGTATACTGGGCACAGTGTGAAGCTAAAACTCACTGCAGACAATTCCTGTTGTTCTCTTCCTAATATACTACAGGCAGGCAGTTGATTCAGTTAGCTGCAGTATAATCAGTATATATATACATCCCAGCTTTGTGCAGCTACATCTCACTGCAGGCCATTCCTTGTGTACCTATTCCAATACATTAAATACAGTATGTCTGGAAGGCCAACAAGGAGAGACAAACACTAACAGGCCAATAGAAGAGGGCAAGCAGGCTCTATGTCTAGAGGCAACAGTGCTGGTTGTGGACACTGTGCATCCTCATCAGCATGTGGCCGTGGGGCATGCTTGTCCTTTTTTTCGGCGGCTTGCCGTGTTCAGCCACAACATGCAGAACAGTTGGTAGAGTGGATGACTAAGCCATCCTCATCCTCTGTCACCCTGCCTACCTTGGCTGCCAATGCAGGGCCTTATCCAGAGGGAGCAGAAGATGAAACATCTTCGGGAGGCCTTGCAGAAAGGTCTGTGCAACGCGTTTCCAGAGCCTGGGAGGTTACAAATTCCTGGTCCTGGAGAATGTGTTGCTGAGGCTTTGGACAGTCACAGAAGGAGCAGTGGAGAAGGTGACCATCTGACCGATGCGTTCAGACAATTTTTTAGTCCGCAGCCCCAAGGTATGATCGGTTCCAGCAACCATCGCCAGCAACTGATTTACATGGTGAAGGAATACCTAGGGGCAAGATCAGACTTGGACACCTTTCCAACCAAAAAACCTCTGGGATACTGGGTCTTGAGGATGGATCACTGGCCAGAGCTTGCACAGTATGCAATTGAGCTACTGGCCTGTCCTGCATCCAGCGTTCTTTCGGAACGCACATTCAGTGCTGCTGGAGGCTTTGTAACTGATCACAGGTTGCGCCTGTCCACCGACTCGGTCGATCGGCTGACCTTCATACAAATTAATGAGTCTTGGATCACCAGCTACCAAGCACCTGATGCAGATGTAACCGAATAATTTTTTTTATGAATCTGAGATCCCTTCAAGACTGCCTATGCTGGTGCTGAGTGACTATCCTGTTATGCTGAGTGACTATCCTCTTCCTCCTCAATGATCATGTTGATAGCGTGTAAGAACATTTTTGGTTCTGGGCACCGCCACCAGTGGCTAAGGCCCAATTTTTCTGGCCCTGTTTAACAGGGGCGTGTAATTACAATTGTTGCTGTAATACTTTGCAGCAGGGCTTATTCCTGTGTTCCAACTAGAGTATCTGTGAGGGGTTGCAGTGTTGTGGCACCAGCACTAGTGCCTAAGGCCCAATTTGTCTGCCCCTGTTCAACAGGGAATGTAATTACAATTCTTGATGTAATATTTCACAGCAGGGCCCGTTCCTGCACCCACCAAGAGTAACTGTGAGGGCTTAGTGTTGTGGCAACACCAACACCTAAGGCCCAAATGTCTGCAGAGTATATAGGGCAGGCCCCTACTTTCAAACATCTGACTTACAAATGATTCCTACTTACAAACGGAGGGAGACAACAGGAAGTCAGAGTAAATCTACCCCTAGGAAGGGAAATTCTCTTCTGTAAGAGTTAATATGGGAAAAATGAGTCTCCTCCTCCAATGATGCTTTATCACCAATCCTTGTTTCCCTAAAACCCCCAAATTTTCAAAATCCAATTGTCATTGGGACAGAAAGTGAGGTGAAATCTTCTGAACAGGTGCACAGACAGCAAAACAAATGTTACAGGGGTTATAACATTTCCCTATGTTTTCCAAAAAGCTTAAAAATTTATTTTTTGGCTGGAGCTACACTTAAAAAGTGTACCTGTTCCAAATTACAAACAGATTCTACTTAAGAACAAACACCACCTGTATACTGCTTTTCAGAGTATATAGGGCCTGGGGCCCCCACACCTTTCCTTTTTTTAATTTGGGTGCGGGATTCCCCTTAATATCCATACAAGACCCAAAGGGGCTGGTAATGGGCTGGGGGGGTACCCATGCCATTGTTCTTAATGATTTTCATCCATATTGCCAGGACCAGACATTACATTAAAGCCGCAAGCAGTTTTAAATGACTTTTATTCCTTTAGAAATGTAATATTGTGCAGGGACAGTTATAAACACAGGAAACACGCGCCACTTTACAGGCATACTATAGACACCCCCAGGCACGATATATAAAGGAATATTTCACTTTTATTTTTTCACTTTAAGCATCATTAAAATCACTGCTCCCGAAAAAAATGGCAGTTTTTAAAACTTTTGTTGCATTGATACATGACCCGGGTCCCCAAATCCTTTTTAGGACAATAACTTGCATATTAGGCTTTAAAATTCACACTTTTGATTTATCACGTTCGAGTCCCATAGACTTTAACAGTGTTCGAAAGTTTGCGCAAACTTTCGGTCCTTTTGCATGTTCTGGATGCAAACCGAACCGGGGGGTTGTTCGGCTCATCCCTAGTCTCCAGCAGAGTTCTGAAGCAGCAGCAGGATTTAAAAAAAAAAGCATGCAGAACTGCTATTGTCACACTGGCTAAACCTTCCTATAGCCCCAATCTCCACCCTCCCTGTTGGCCGCAGCATGTAATAGGGGTTCTCAGGGGCCAATAGGGACACAACATGAGCAAGAAAGATGTGGTGACCCTAACCATAACAGGTCTGGATGCTTTATTTTTTTCAATTTAAATTACCGCAGATTATTGGGGTCATAACCCACTCAAGAAGTTAACAACATTTAGACACCCGGGGCTTCCTGAAGTAACATTCTGCCGCAGCTTCAGGATGCAATTTATCTTTAATGATTTTATTTATTCAGAGGGCATATGCTGGCATAGGCAAATGAGGAGTTTAGGCTAAAAACCCCACTTGCAGTAGATCAATTTTGTTTAACATGTGAACAACGTGGCAGTTTTAAGTTGGTGGGCTTCCTTCGAAAATTAGGAATTAGGAAATGATACCTAGATTTTTAACTGATGAGTTATAAATCCAGATGTTCATTTAATAATTGGGAATGTGACTTGGCTGAGCAAGTACAGAGTGAGAAAATAATTTATAAACGTGACAAACTATTGTATGAATATCCTTCAGTGCAAAACCAGTGAATATAACCAACCATTTGTCACTTTATAAATATAACCTTGCTTGTATTCTATGCAGTTATAGGTACAGACAGAAATGATTTTTCTTCTGAGTTAGATAATAAACTTTCCCAACTTATTAGAGCAGTTAGTTATACTTTACTGAGTTATTTGATTTCTACCGTACATATATTATCCCATATAATGAACTTTCATCTCATAATGAAGCAAATGCTGAGATTTGCAAAGAGATGCAAATGAAGGTTCTAAAGAGTTTCAGAGTCTTTTGCAGAATAAGAATGAAGTTTAGAAAATTTAAGCTTGTGCCTAAGCCTGGAAATGTTCTGCTAATGAGCAAATCATAGGCAATGAAATCTTTAACCGTTTGTTGATATTGTTCTGAAAAGGGAAATTGAAATGATTTTCTACAGTTAAATTAGATCACCAGTTTAGGAAAATATATCTACATGATTTATTTGAATGTTTCCATTTAAAAGGAAAATTAAAAATAAATTTCTCTAGGGACCTTGCTATTTAGAACTAACTACCCAAACCAACATGAAATAGCAATACTGTACATTTTTATAATGGGGAAAACCATTTACATTTATAAAACACTAAAACCAATATACCAATTCCATCATACAGTATATGATAGCAGATATTAGGCCGCGTACACACGATCGGTTAAACCGATGAGAACGGTCTGATCCAAACCGATCGTGTGGGGGCGCCATCGGTTATTTATCCATCGGTTAAAAAAAAGCCAACTTGTTTTAAATTTAACCGATGGATTCCTGATTTCCGATGAAAACCAATTGTTAGTAGGCACAACCATCGGTTAAAAATCCACGAATGCTCAGAATCAAGTCGACGTATGCTTGGAAGCATTGAACTTCGTTTTTTTCAGCACATCGTTGTGTTTTACGTCACTGCGTTCTGACACAATCATTTTTTTTAACCGACTGACCATCAGACACCTTCAACGGTTAACCGATGAAAACGGTCCATCATCGATTGGACCGATCGTGTGTACAGGGCTTCATAGCATGTGTATATTAGCAGAACTCATAGCATGTGTATGTTAGCAGAACTCATAGTATGTGTGTGCTAGAAAAACAAATGAGTAAGCCCAGGTGAAGCCACTGCCTCTCGGATGAAAAATTGGGTTACATTGTGTAAACAGCCAATGGTCTTGTACACATGGCCGGATTCACAAAGCACTTACGCCAACGTATCTACAGATATGCCGCGTAAGTGCAAATATGCGCCGTCGTATCTATGCGCCGGACTCAGAAACCAAGATACGCCTGAAAATAGGCTTCATCCGACCAACGTAACTTTCCTACGCCAGCGTTTCGTGGGCGCATATTTACGCTGGCCGCAAGGGGCGCTCCCATTGATTTCCTATTCAAATATGGAAATGAGGGAGATACGTCGATTCACAAACGTACTTGCGCCCGGCGCATAATACACGCGGTTTGCGTAAGTCGTACGTCCGGCATAAAGTTATTCCCCATATAGGAGGCGCAACCCATGCAAAGGTATGGACCAGGGGACACAGCCGCCGTATTTTACGCCGTTTACGTAGTACGCGAATATGACTAGGCGTAGGTTACATTCACGTCGTAGGCAGTGATCCAGCGTATCTTAGGGAGTAGTTCCGACGTGATTCTGAGCATGCGCACTGGAACACGTCCACGGGACGGCGCATGCGCCGTTCGTTTCAAGTACTTGTATGGCAGTCGGCCCATCATTTGCATGGGGTCACGCCTCATTAGCATGGCTCACGCCCACATCCACCTACGCTGGCTTACGCCGAGGAAACCCAGCATAGATTTGACAGCGAGTGGGAGCAAGTGCTTTGTGAATACTGTGCTTGCCTCTCTGCGTTGCGTCTGCGTAGCGTATATTAGATACGCTACGCCGGCATAAATATGTGCCAATGTATGTGAATCCGAGCCATAGTCTTAAAAAGGACCAACTTCCCAATGAGGAACCATCCAGACCCAATGTCAGTATGTCACCATAAAGGAAGCATTGTAGTCAAAGTAGTCAAGGCACATACTGTATATTCCAAAGAGGGGGCTTTTGATAAGAAACAAACTAATTTACATCTTTATGGGCAACATACACATGCTATGAATTCAAGTCTTTCCTACTGGCTGATATTAGTCTATTAACCTCTTCAAAACTGGGCACTTTTCCCACCTTCCTACTTAGACCAATTTTCGGCTTTCAGCACTGTTGCACTTTGAATGACAATTTATGCAACACAGTACCAAACTACACTTTTATCAATTTGTTCACACAACTTGAGATTTCTTTTGGTGGTATTTAATCACCATGTTTATTTATTTATATATATATTTTTTTTGCTAAATAAACAACAAAAAATGAAAATTCTGCTGGGGGTGGGGCGTGACTGGAGTCCGGACTGATACTGCCATTCATCTCACTTCATGCAAATTGGTCTGCTTCATGATGTGTGGCATGTTATGAACCCCTATGTGGAGAGTAATTTTAAATGTTGTGTAATAGATTTTTAATGGTTCATAATAAAGTTGTTTTTATGGTACTCTTCTATATGTTCACACAAAGTCCATGACTTCATACTCTGTTCATAGTTGTAATATACTACCCTAACCTGACACTATGTTGCCCTAATTCTACCTAAACTATACTACACTAACCTGACACTTTACTGCCCTAGCTTGTCACTATACTACCCTAGCTTGACATTATACAGCCCTATCTTGCCACTATCAAAAAACAAAAGAACAAAAGCTGGACAGCCGCACTCCAAAATTTTCTTTAAAAGAGATGTCTTTATTTTCAACTGTGCATACAGTCACTGCAAGCCCACAAAAATCAGTATGGCCAACGTTTCGCACTGGTGTCAGTGCTTAGTCATGGCTTAGTCATGAGCCATGACTAAGCACTGACGCCAGTGCGAAACGTTGGCCATACTGATTTTTGTGGGCTTGCAGTGACTGTATGCACAGTTGAAAATAAAGACATCTCTTTTAAAGAAAATTTTGGAGTGCGGCTGTCCAGCTTTTGTTCTTTTGTTTTTTGCTATTACCGCATTGCCAGCACCCTGGTGGTTCAACAACCCCTGATCATCACGAGGCTCACCTGGAGCGGTGAGAATTCTGTCTGTGTATCTTGCCACTATGCTCCCCTAACCTGACACTCTAAAGCCCTAGCCTGACACTATACAGCCCTAGCCTGACACCATGCTGCCCTAACCAGACACTATACCGTGTTAGCAGGTCTATAGTCATTACAAGTACTCAACTCTCCACTAGGGAGGCCAATCAGATACAGGGCTTACAGCCTTATGCCTCATACACACGATTGGAATTTCCGATGGAAAAAGTCAGACGGAATTTTTTCATCGGATTTTCCGACTGTGTGTATTGCCCCATCTGACTTTTTCCGTCGGAAATACCAACGGAGTTAAAAAGAGAACATGTTCTCTCTTTTTCCATCGGAAATTCAGTTCTTCTGTATGGAACTCTGACGAAGAAAAAAACATGCAAACATTTTTCTAGGCACATCATAGTGTTGTACGTCCCTGCATTTTTGATGGTCAGAATTTGGTGTGTCAAGACAGCTTGAACGGAATTCTGTCAGAAAAAACAGTCAGAGTTTATTCTGATGCAAACTCTGATCCTGTGTACAGGGCATTACACTTCAGTCCACAACTGCCTCACAGCCCGCACAGACCTCACTGCCAACTTGTGTATGGATAGCCTCTTGAAAATCCTTAATTACACCACCCTCCTGGACCACCGAAGCACTGATCCTTAAATGGCAGGGAGTATTCACCTTGCAGCAGGGCACTGCATTTTGCAGTGGTCAAAAATCAAGTCTGCAACAGTCCAGGCGAACACTTCATCATGTCACAATTAATCCAAGCAGGTTTATATCATGTACCATGTATGTAGGACCCTGTCCAGCATTACACATGCACTGTATCATGAGTAGCACACATCCAGTTGTCTGTGGCTTCACCATGTACTGGTCCACCTTACATACTTTCATTTAGCTGTCAGGCAACTTCTTGAATGACATCAAATGCACTGATTACTGTGTAATGTCACTGGCAGGGAATGGGTTAACACTAGGGGGAGATCAAGGGGTTAACTGTATTCCCTGGGAGTGTTTCTTACTGTATGGAAATGGGACTGACTGGGAAGGAGACATATTGCTGTTAGGAACAAACAATATGTCTACTCTCCCCTGACAGAACAGAGATTTGTGTGTTACAAATCCCCTTTCTCGCTTTCGTTCCCACAATCGTGGGTGGCCGGCAGCGATCGCGACCACTAGCCACGCGCATCGGATCCCCTGCCATGCAGCACATCTGAAAACATAAGTTTGTCCCACCTGATCAGTTGTTCTTTCACTATTAGAATTATTTTTTGAATGTGAGCAGTTTGCTGATTTAAATAAAGTTAAGATCTGAGGTCAGAATGTACTTCAGAAAGTCTTCTGAGATGCAAACTCAATTAATTATTTTTGGATGATAATCATATTTCACACTTTTCCTGACTGATATCGTCCATTCGACGAAACGCGCCAGGTGACCCAGCCGGAATCACGTCACACGCACGCCACGTCAGAGCCAGTTCCGGGTAAGGATCATTGAGAAAATAAGGAAAACATCTTTACCCTTTTTTGTGGACATAAACAGATGTAAATAGATAACGTTCCAATTACATCTGTTTTAAGCAAATAATATATTAACATCTTTTTGTTTATGAAAAAATAGAAAATAGGTTCCGGCGCAAATGGTATAAATGATTGTATCAACAAGTGCAGCTCCAAAAATTTGTAAAACTAATAAAGAGTGAAAGGGCGCAACAAGTGTTCAATTAATGTCCACAATGTGTAAAAAAATATATATATATATATATACATCAAAAATATAAAAGCAGATATTAAATTAATATCATAAATTAAAAGGCTGTATTCGGGTCTTATATCCTCCAACACCGTGCCTTAGGGAAAAGTGCAACGTGCATATATAAATCAATATTTTTGTTTATACTTTTGTCTTTTTTCTTCAACTAAAAAAAATGGACATGTAAAAAACAGATGCAAAAATGTATTTAAACTGGTGTAAACTGAATTTTTCCAAATATTCGGAAATTCGAAAATTCGTAAATTCAGAATTTTAAATTTTGGAAATTCGAAATATGAAAATCCTGAAATTCGAAGTTTCGGAAATTCGAAAATTCGGATATCCAAAAATAAGAATGAAATTCAAAAAATTCAAAAGAACAAAAATCAGAAATAAAGAACAAAAATCTGAAGATTCAAAAGCCCGCAAACTCGAAAAACTAAAATAATAACTGACTAATAATACCTTTACTATTACTAACTATTAAAGTATAGGTATTGGAATTTCCTTTCAAATTTGGCTGTTAGTGAACGTAACGAATACAAATCTATCCGAAATTGCAAATTATCCGTAATAACAAATGATATATCTAAACAAATGAAACATAACAAATTATTAAAAATAAATAACAATAATAATAATAATAATAAAAACGTATTATTTATTATTATTTAGTTTTGTTCCATTTGTTTAGATGCAACATTCTTTATTTTGGATAATTTGTAACGTCAGATAAATTTGTATTTGTTACGTTCACTAACAGCCAACGGAAAATCCAATACCTACAATTTAATAGTTATTATTAGTTATAGTAGTTAGTTAGTTAGTTAGTTAGTTAGTTAGTTAGTTAGTTAGTAATTAGAATTTTTGGTCTTTCTAATTTTTGGATTTTCTTTTCTTATTTTCAGATTTTCGGATTTCCAAATTTCCAAATTTTCAAATTTCTTAAATTTCGAATTTTCGAATTCCCGAGTTCCGAATTCACAAATTTTAGAATTTATGAATTCCGAATTTTTGAATTTGCAAATTCTGATATTTAGAATTTTAGAATTTACACATTTTTTGAATTTTCAAATTTACAAATTTTTTGAAATTTTGAATTTATGAATTTTCAAATTTACCAAAAAAAAAACAAATGAAATGAAAATGAACACATTTTTCAGCAGTGCCTCTCACTTTTTTGCCTCATAGACATTATAAATACAGTAAAACCTTGGTTTGAGAGTAACTTGGTTTGAGAGCGTTTTGAAAGACCAGCAAATTTTTTTAATGAACTTTGACTTGATATGCAAGCGATGTCTTGATATAAGAGTAGCATCATGTCACAACAGAGTATAAAAGAGATGTGCCTCTAAGTGTAGTAATATGGTTGCATTTAATGAAGATACAACATTTACCAGAATTTTTGAATTTTCAAACTTACCAATTTATGAATTTAGAAATTTATGAATTTACAAATTTATGAATTTACAAATTTATGAATTTACAAATTCAGAAATTCGAACTTACGAATTTATGAACTACGAATTACGAATTTTCGAATTACGAATTTACGAAAAAAACAAAATGAAATGAAAACTAAAAAATTTTTTGGCAGTGCACGTGTCAAGCTCTGATGCTTGGGGCTTTAGCATTAAGTTGCAGGTGGAGCGGGGGGCTTCACTGTCCAAACCCACTGCCATTTCTGAGAAACTGACAGCTACTGGGGCTGGATGGTGCATCTATTGCCAAAAATGTTTAGGGCAGTATGTGCCCGGGGACAAATGCTTGTCTGTATGGGGCCTAAAGATGTATATCCATTAGGTGACATTACACAAGTGCACAAACCATGTCTCATCTTGCCTCGTTAGCCTCTGTTGGTCCCTTTATCAGACAGGTGGCCTTATATTATCTATTGGAAGGTGAGGGAAGAAGAGGTCAAGCTAAACAATTGCAGTGCATATTTTTCCGACAGTAGGAAAAGTAGAAAACCTGAAAACTGCAGCTCTAAGTACTGCATGCTTATCAAAGGGTTACTTGAGTTACAAGGAATCAGAGACATATGATTTGACAATGTGGCATTCAGTAGGGAGTCATCTGAATGAAACATTATTGCTTGACATTAGAAAATATGATTTGTGTTTTGTCTTTTATATCAAAATCAAAGTTATTATAAGTCAACCCAACCTCTCATTTGAATTTTACCTTTTGTTGTGTGCAATTCGCAGAGAAGATGCTGGATAAAGAAGTGATATGAGCCCAAAGGAATGTCACTAATGCACAGAAGAATCAATCAAGAAAACACAATAACAATAAGTTTTGCCTCTTGATACAGAAGTCATAGTTTTGCCTGCTACCGAGAGACAAGAAAGAAAAGGAATTTTGTTGGGACCTGGAGCCTAGCTGTATATGTTTTTTTCATATCTGTCAACCATAACGATTTTGTAGAAAGCAACTTCAGAGAATTAACAAAAGAATCTAATGTAAAATTTATGCCATGAACTGCAAAGTTATTAGTGATAAATACGTAACTAGAAAAATATGTTTCTTTTTGGAATCAGAAAATAAAGTAATGAGCCTGTAATAGGAATTTTGTTTCTGTGGGCTTTAGACAAAAATGTAATCATCACACAAAATGCATTTTAATCCACCAGCTGGCCACCCCCATCCATAGAGGAAGTTTTGTAGGTACTGATTTTCAGCTAAAATACAGTACTGCGAAAACTGCTGTAACTTTCACTTAAAGTGGAGTTCCACCCATTTAAAAATCAGCAGCTACAGAAGTGTACTGTAGCTGCTGACTTTTAATAAACAGACACTCATCTGTTCCACGGTCCAGCGATGCTGCCGCCCAAAGCCTTGCTTCTCTCCCGCTCCTCTCTGCGGCGCCGGTATTGCAAGCGTGGTTGTTTGGCTGTGGCTTCACAGTTGGACACACACTGCGCATGCGCGCGCCACACTGCACGTTATGAATGGCCGGACAATCTTCTGGGACCTGTGAAGTGTCCCAGAAGATTGCAGGAAGAGAGGTGAACTTCCTTCCTGTTGGAGACCATAGCTCTGCAAAACTGTGAAGATCTGAGGAACAGGGGGCATTAGAGGTATATCTAACATTCCTAGTATATAGACCTCCACCCATTATGTAGTTTAAGGATAGAACCATCAGTCTCCAGACCCAAACACTGTCCTGTGATGGTATGGGGTGTGGGGGGGGGGGGTGGCTAAGTATCCATCATAAATATTTATTGAGTCCAGAAACCATCTAAAATTAAATCTTGCAAAGGGTTATGACTACAGAACAATCTGTGGCAGTGGAATATGGGAAAAGCAAGTAGAGTGGGTTGGATATGAGCTTTAAAAAGACCCATCATATGGCCTTGAATGGGTAGAATGGCAAGTGTTTCTATAAATTCAATGGAGTAAGATTTAAGATTTATAGAGTATAGATTTATAAAGTCATGTTATCCAAAACACAAAACATTCAAACATGGTACTGCTCTCAAATTCAAGCATGGTGACACAACACGGACCTTCCTTTGAGTGATTGGTCATAGCTGACTGGTGTCTTTTATGGATGTTAACATGCTTTTATGTCTGCTTATGTGGATGTAATTTTCAACTTTATAATTAAAGCTGATTTACTGTACTTTACAATTGTGAATCTGCTCTAGCAATTATGTCCATGTCGACTCTGTTTTGAGGAGACTTGATTTGGAGAGAAGATTTTTTTTCTCTTTTTCGGACCATTTTCTTTAAACCCTAGAGATGGGTGTGAAAATCCCTGTAAATGAGCAGTCTGGCACCAACAGCCATGCCACGTTCAAAGTCACCTAAATCCCCTTTCTTCCCCATTCTGATGTTCATTTTGAACTTCAGGAGGTTGTCTTCACCCCGTCTAGATGCCTAAATGCATTGAGTTGCTGCCATGTGATTGGTTGATTAGCAATTTGTGTTACCAAGCAATTGAACAGGTGTACCTAATAAACAGGCCAGTGATTGTACAGTATTAATAAATACAAGTCCTTGCCCAAGCAATGGTCCACTCTCAGCAAAAGACTGAAGTTGCCCTCCTTGGCACATTTGAGGTATCAGGCAACATTTTATTAGTGTGCAAAGTCAAAAGGTTGTGAAGTCCTGCACATTCCCAATAAGATTCAATCCTTTTAATACAACACTGTGGTAGTAAAAAACACTCTGGTAAGTCATTCTTACTTTCCATCAAGTAGGTATTCCATGTCACAAATATGCTACACCAAGTAAAAACAGTCATGCACTGGGGGGAGGGGGTGACATTTAGTAAGAAAGCTAAGTTGAATCTTAACAGGGCACATACAAACATGATTTAATTCCTTCTAATAAATTTACTTTCATATGACAGATTAAGATGAGATGCTTTTGCAGAAGAGGCATCAAGATGATTAATTGAGACTGACATGTACAAGCCTGTCAGCTAATGCACACAAAAAAAAAGTTTAAAAAATATCCTGCTATCTACTTCAAATAGGAAGCAAGTTCCAAAATGTAACTTTTTAAAGGTTAACATATGTTCTGTATGAGAAAACCTTGCCATAATTTATAGAAAATGGTGTTTGACACTTTAGATAAAGTATAATGAATTATTTTGCCTCAACACTGCTAGACCTGAAGCAGTGTCATTAGCTCTAAGGAGTTCTATGGTTGAGTATTAGCACTGGTTCAGTGCAAATCTAGTTACCTTGGGGAAGATCCACAGAGATCTGCACGGGCGCAGCATATGGGAGATACGCTACACCGCTGTAACTTACATTTTTAAACTTCGAATCCTCAAAGAATTCACGCCGTAAGTTACGGCGGCGTAGTCTATCTCTCGCGGCGTAAGGGCGCCTAATTCAAATCGGCGAGTAGGGGGGCGTGTTTCATTTAAATGAAGCGCGTCACCGCGCCGAATGAACTGCGCATGCGCCGTCCCTAAATTTCCCACCGTGCATTGCGCGAAATGACGTCGCAAGGATGTCATTTTTTAAACTTAGACGTGACTTACGTTCATCCCGATTCATGGAGGACTAACGCAAAAAAAAGAAAAAATGCAAATTTCTACGCGGAAACGACGGCCATACTTAACATGGCAAATCTAACTATACGCCGCAAAAAAGCAGCTTTAACTATACGCCGCAAAAAAGCCGACTAGAGACGATGTAAGAGAATGCGACGGCCGCGCGTAGGTTCGTGGATCGTCGGAAATAGCTAATTTGCATACCCGACGCGGAAAACGACGTGAACGCCACCCAGCGGACGCCGAAGTATTGCATCTTAGATCCGAAAGGCGTACGAGGACGTATACCTGTCGGATCTAACCCAGAAGCCGTCGTATCTTGTTTTGAGGATTCAAAACAACGATACGACGTGGGAAATTTAAAAGTACGCCGGCGTATCAGTAGATATGCCGGTGACTTGTCCTCAATGTTCCACTGTGGGGAAAGTTCCTTCACTGACTGCGCAGGCGCAAACTTCCCGACGGAAATTCCCGAACCTTGCCCGGCATCCAGGCTCATTCTTTAACATCCCAGTGGATTGGAGGATGTTAAAAAAAGAGCCAGGAGGCCGAGCGAGCGAAGCGAGCCGTCCGAGCGCAGCGAGGACGTGAGGCCGACTGGCCACTTACCTCAAAATCCACGTCGCCCTGGATGCCGGCCGCCGTTCGGGGATTTCCGTCAGCAAGTTTGCACCTGCGCAGTGCTTGAAGGAACTTTCCCGCATCAGTTCGCGCATGCGCTGGAACTTCCAGGACACCTGGAACCAGCACGGCAGATCACCGGCGTACTTCGTCTGTGGATCTGGCCCCTTGTGTTAGTGCAGGTTCCCTTAGAGGGCTCCAGCTTCCTTGCCTAACCCAAAAATAAAGTGGTCAGTTGGCTATCTAATGTAGTGGTCATCAAGAAAGATCAATGCAGCATTCAAGTATTTAACCACTAGCTGAATTTATGTAAACAAGGCGATTCCCCATTCTGCCTATTGACATAACAGAGATCTACTGTTCCCAGTGATCTCTGTCATGTCTTTGGCAGCCCATCCCATTTTTGGATATGTATTATAGCAGAAATAAAAAAAAAAAGTTATTTAAAAAATAATTGTTGGTCTTTTAGGTACGGCATCACACAACCGCACAATTGTCAGTTAAAATGACGCAGTGCCGTATCGCAAAAAATGGCCTGCTCATTAAGGGGGCAAAACCTTCCTGGGCTGAAGTGGTTAAAGAAAATTAAAACTAATAAAAAAAAATATTATATAAAATCCCTTAGATATGGAGGCAGCAATAGTTTTCTTTTTTTCTTCTATTTTCAACTGATAATTCTGTCAGTAACACACTTCCAGTCCTAGGATGACAATGCTGACTCACCCTTCAGTATAAAGACGACAGAACATGACAGGACTGCGGAAGCCCAGCAATCTCATATTCTACATATCATAGAGTGGCATAATTCTGTAGTCATCAGAGATTGCTAAGAACATTGCAACTGATGAGTCAGCACAAGCAGAGAGAGCATGAGGTTAGCGGTTCCCAAGCTTCATAACAAGATCAGCAAGTATTTTTTTTTATTTATTAAACAGATATTACAAAAGGCTTTCAATGGTATATTTAATAAACCAAAAGGGACCAAATAAGAGAAGTTCATTGTAGGTGTTGGCCCAGATTCACAAAAGAGATACGGCGAAGCATCTCCAGATACGCCGTCGTATCTCTGCCTAGCGCCGTCGTATCTATGCGACTGATTCATAGAATCAGTTACGCATAGATATTAAGTAGACCCGACAGGCGTAAGTCTCTTACGCCGTCGGATCTTAACTGCAATTTTTTTGCCCTCTAGGTGGCGCTTCCGTCGATTTCCCCGTCAAGTATGCAAATTAGCTAGATACACGAATTCCTGAGCGTACGCGCGGCCGACGCAGTAAAGTTACGACGTTTCCGTTAGGCTTTTCCTGGCGTAAAGTTGCCCCTGGGTATATGAGGCGCAGTCAATGTTAAGTATGGCCGTCGTTCCCGCGTCGAAAATTTATAAAATTACGTTGTTTGCGTAAGTGGTCCGTGAATGGTGCTGGACGTAATTTACGTCCACGTCAAAACCAATGACCTCCTTGCGACGTCATTTAGAGCAATGCATGCTGGGATATTTTAGGGACGGAGCATGCGCAGTTCGTTCGGCGCGGGGACACGCATCATTTAAATGATACACGCCCCCTACCCGCCGAATTTGAATTCCGCCGGGTGATTTATGTTACGCCGCCGCAACTTTACACGCAAGTGCTTTGTGAATAAAGCACTTGCCTGAAAAACTTGCGGCGGAGTAACGTAAATGAGATACGTTACGCCCGCACAGAGATACGCCGATCTCTGTGAATCTGGGCCGTTGCCTTTAATGATAATATGTAACATTTTAATTGTAAGATATACATGTAAGGCCGCGTACACACGATCGGTTAAAGCGATGAGACCGATTTAATCGGTCCAAACCAATCGTGTGTGGGAGCCATCGGTTATTTATCCATCGGTTAAAAAAAAGCCAACTTGTTTTAAATTTAACCGATGGATTCCTAACCGATAGTTAAAAACCGATCGTTAGTAGGCACAACCATCGGTTAAAAATCCACGCATGCTCAGAATCAAGTCGACGCATTGAACTTCGTTTTTTTCAGCACGTCGTTGTGTTTTACGTCACCGCGTTCTGACACGATCGTTTTTTTAACCGATGGTGTGTAGGCACGACTGACCATTCGTCAGCTTCGTCGGTTAGCCGATTAAAACGGTCCATCAGACCGTTCTCATCGGATGGACCGATCGTGTGTACAGGGCTTAAGATACATCAACTTGTTGTAAAGCATGTTAGTAGTGTGTGTTAATGTTTTAAAATTCTCGTTTCTACCTTTTCATTACTGAGGCTGGGTTCACACTGGAGATTGCAGTGGCTGACAGAAGGAGTCCGGTGAGTCTCCATTCACCGGGGAGCCGCATCCAATTCGCAATATTGTGAACCCAGCCTTACACAAGCTCTGATTCCTGCTTTGCAGTGCTACACAATGATTGTGCTTTACTGTTCCTTCTCACAATGTAAATCTATGGGTTTGTTTTACTAAAGGCAAAAAGGCAAAGCTCTAGTGCAACGACACTTTGCAAAGTGCACAGTCTATTTGTCTTTAGTAAATCAACCCCTATGAGTCAGATGAAAAATACTTATGTGGGCAATATCTTATTTCAACAGTTGGTAAAGCACATCTGTATTTTTCTAATACAAAGCACTTTATTGAAGGCACGATAGCTCCAGTCCTCTCCTCTTCTCCCCTCCATGAGAAGAAAATAAATTGTACTCACCCGTAGAGTAAATAATATTTTCCCAGTCATGTTTTAATACAGTTATTGGTGTCTTGTCTAGATCCACACCAGAGACTTGGTCTAGCATTAGGCGGCCACCCAAAAAACACCTTACATTCCTTAGGCCATTTTTCCACACATGTGCCACGTTATGAAAAGCCACCTCAGCTTCTGTTTGACCTTTGATTATGCGTGTCTGTCCCCAGCCATAACCTTTAGCCTGACCCGACATCACCTCTGCTTAACAATGTGATTCTGAATTTTCATCCCGGCTGTACTGTCTTTTTTCGCCATCCCGAGGGTCATATTCTATTGTCAGTAGGCAGTGCAACATCCCTACCCCTGGTGGCTTGGTGGTAGCCTTCTGCTAACACACAGAATCCACTTCTGTTCATATCATAACACATGGCAACAATCTTTTCAGAAATACACTGGTTGTAGTAATATGGATGAACTGTCTTTAGAAACATGTCATCAAAAATGGTAATGTTTCGAAATACTTTGATAGCATGGCACTTGGCTTGCTTCTGTAATAGGGTATGGATGTGGCACTAGCATGTTCCACAGATTTGGTCTTGGTAGCATGGAGAGGAACTTAGGAGCTAGACCCATGTGCTGTGCTCAAATGCTGCCAATGAATATTGAATATACATATATATATATATATATATATATATATATATATATATATATATATATATATATACATTTTCCTTTTTGCAAAACACAAAAGGCTGCTGAAACAATACACATCTTGTAGAATTCTTCATCATGATTAACCTATATACTGTACAGGGTTCAGCTATTGTTTGGTTTAATACCTTCCACGTACAATCTGTTCTGGCTGTTCTTTAATCCATAACTAACACAGGTTTATGTAGTGTTGAATAATTCAGTCGTTCTATAGATTAATCTGTCAGAACAGTAATCCATCTATAAGCATTTTACTGCAAAGATTTTTTTTCAATTGACCCCTTCCATAGCAAGTGAATTTTATATTTTCACCTGGTATGTCAGATATGGATTAGCTGTTGTGGCAATGACATATATATGAAGTTATAATATGTACAAACAACTGAGAGTCAAGAGAATAATAATTGTAAATATTACATTGTAAATTAAATATTTCCTATCTTACTGTAAGCAGAAGTTGTTTGCCAGATCAACTCATAAAATGTATTTTAAATATTTAAATCCATTTATTTAAGCAATAGTGAGTGTGGATCTGTGAAGGAAAAAAGATGCGCTAATTAAATAAATAAATAATGCCTCTCCAAGAGGCGCATTGGTCACGCTATCTCCTACGGACGGACTTCCGGTTCCGGCTCTGCTGGTCCTCGCTCACACACAGGTGGAACGCACGCCACTGCACCCTTCCTGCAGCGTGGACCTCTCCCCCAAATCATCCAACGCAGACCAGCCTCAGTGCCGGGTTAAGGCACCTTGCAAGTAAGGGGCCATTTGGCGTTGCCTGTCTTTTAACTTTGATTTTATTAAACGTTATTATACTATGGCGATCTCCTCTTTTGGCTTATTTTATGTGAGGCTGGATGCTGGATCTGCTGATATCGACCTAAAAGGATTCTGATGATATATGAACCCATGCTTATTGCGATCTCCTTTTGATTAAGGAGATCAACATTTTGTGGTAAGGTGCCATCCATGAGCACTTGTTTGCGGTGATTTATTTATATTCCTTGGTGGAGGAGGAAGTCTACACAGATTTATGGACTTATCCTGCAAAATTCTTTTCACTATTATTTGGACTGTTCATGCACAATAATTTGTTTGATCTCCTTTACTAGGAGTCTTATTCATTTGTTGGACACTTATTTATTATTGTATATATATTCACCTCTATCCCACTATTACTTATTTTATAATTTTATTTAGATATTTGAGGTTGATTCACTGAATTTCATAACACATTTATTTATTTATTTATTTAATTAGCGCATCTTTTTTCCTTCACACATTCTCAAATACTGGGGTTGCTCCTCAGAATTTTTTAGATTGCAGCTTTTTTATATTTTTATATTTATTAATTTACATATTGGCGCGAAAATTTACCCCCCACAGTGAGTGTGGATCGTTTTGTAAAATTATTCCAATGTGAGGCAATGTTAGTCTGATGAAAATAAAGCTTTTAATTTTTATTTTATTTTTTAAATGTTGGTATGAGACTCCAGCACTATGAACCCTCGCGCCTATTAAGATCCAAGACCCAACATTTAGCCACAGTTATTAGTGGGAATGCTTTAATAAGCATTCCCAGTATTGATATTCGTTTTTTATTATTCTTAATTTTAATTTTAATTTTATTATTCCGTACGTTTTTTGGCTCTGCGTAACTTCTGCATACTTTCAGCTATTGAGACCATTCAACTTTTAAAATGTTCATCTCGTTCAGCTAACGATGGGACTTCTTCAAGTTTTTTTGTACTATTTATACTTTTTAAAATATTAAGCTTTTAGACACTTTTTTTAACATTGAAGTCAATGAGAACATCCTTTTTCCTGCTTCAAAACACACGTTCTGCCAAAAGTTTCAGCTCCTTCATACTTTCACTTACAGACACCAAACAAACTTTAAAGCGGTCACAAAATATTCAGCTATCCAAACATGACTTTTTAGATTGATATCTTATACGGTTTTTGTGAAAACGCAATTTACGTTTAGTGATTTTTTTATCGGTTATAATGTAACCCTATGGAAGGGATTTAGAGTGTGTCATGTGACCTTTAGAGTGGAGATCTTTGAAAACAAAAATTATCTTTAAAAAAAGGGCGAACAAATTGCTCTCACGCCCACAAGATCTACTTGTCATACACAATTTATATATCAAAACGTAGGTATGCTTGTCTGGTTTCAGGCAATGTGATCAGTTTTGTGATACGTATTTTAGTTTTAGTTCCAGGAGCTTCTAAAGGACAAGAGCGACAAAACCACTCTCATTGACCGTCCATGTTAAAAAAATTTAAAATTTTCCTGCAAAACACACAAAGACGCTCTTTTCTAAATCGCTGGCATGGCCACAATTTTAAGTTTATCAACATAAATTTCATATCGATGCGTTCACAAGGGCCGTGTCTTTCAAACGGTGAAGTCGCTGTATCGATCGCATGTACGGTTGTGGATTTATTACGTTTTGTTTGGAGGCGTAATTAATGTATTGGTCTGTGAATTAAAAGGCGTTTGTAATGGAATTTCTTTCCATAAATAGCTTTCTACCTCAGTGCAATATTCCTCCTCACTGACCTGGGGGAGGGGAAACCTCTTGAGGGGGAGGGGCGACCAGGAAGTCAGCATACTCTCTACTTTGCAGATAGAGAAAGGAGCTGTGTGTCCTAAAGATAGTGTAGTGGTTATGGTGAATGGCTTTGGTGCGGGCTCAGCAATTCAGCATTCCCACTCGCATTTTCCTCAGGGAATGCATTTTCTAGTTCCATCTAAACTTTCTTCCATGGGAGGCAAACGACTCCAGAGTAGGGGTGCCATGCTGTGGAATGCCCTCTCCTTGGAACTTAAGATGACACCTAACCTGCTCCTCTTCAGAAAAAAACTAAAGACGGAGCTGTTCGTCCAGGCCTATGGATAAATGTATATTCTTTTCTCTCTCACAGTCCGCCCCCTCATTGAAGGGGCCACTTGCCTCTCTAATAACTATGATGTCTTCTACCCCATCCTCTAGTATCCCCACTGTTCCTTTTTTCTTTTATATTTTTTCTCATACACCTCACGGCTCTTTCCTCTTGCTCCCCTAAGGGCTGGATACCCTTTCCTTTCACTGCCCTCTCTTCTCTTTTCTCTCTCTTCCTCACCACGGATTGATTCAAAGTTACATCTGACCAGCGGCGCTTAGACGCTCACTTCACAGTGGGCATTTGGCGCCTAATTAAGCTCAAAAATCAATCAATCAATCAATCAGCATTTAGATGTGGATGAAAGGTACAGGCACACTATCCAGTCTAGCTGCCTGTAGCCTATAAAAGGTTATGATGAGCTGGCAGCTGCTGAAGCTGGAAAGGCTGGAAAGAGCTTGCCACCTGGTGCATCAATTGGTATTAGGTTTTTAGGGCAGTATGCACCCAAGGATTAATGCCTGGAACATAGACTACTCGCCTAAATAAGTCCACAACTCCAAACAAGAGGGAGTTCAGAGTCCGACTTTGAGACGGGTTCAGCGGACACCCATGGTCATCTCTAATATGCAATATAGTTACAGCAGCTTTAAGCCCCGTACACACGATAGAATCCATCCGCTGAAAAATCTCAGCGGATCGGTTTCAGCGGATAGATTCTATGGTGTGTACATTCCTGCGGATATTTATCCGCGGAAATTTCCCAATTCCAGCAGATAAAAATTTGTAAACATGTCTACAAATCTATCCGCTTGAATTGGCTCCCGCGGATCGATCCGGTGGTCTGTACAGACTCACCGGATCGATCCGTCCGAAGGGATCCCCCGAATGCGTCGTAATGATTCGACGCATGCGTGGAATTCCTTTTATGACAGCGTCGCGCACGTCGACGCGTCATCATCGCGGCGACGGCGCGACACGTCATCGCGAGGGGATTTCGGCGCGGATTTCGATCCGATGGTGAGTACACTCCATCGGATCCAAATCCGGTGGACCGTATCCGCGGATAAATCCTCTCGTGTGTACTAGGCCTTAGAGATTTTGGTTATAGCAATAGTTGGAACACAGTACTTTGGTAAAAGGCTCTTGTTGCAGATACAACACACAGACACTAATCTTCATACAATCACATGGCCATCGCGGTCTTTGTCAACCAACTACTGCAATTACAGTGAACACAGGGGTTCAGTTAAATGATGCAATCTCACACAGAATAGCAGCACAATTAAAACTCAGCATTATCTTTAGGCGTTACAATTTTTTTAGTTAGGACACAAAAGGCCAATTTATTCATTTTACTGTAAATTTAACCACTTAGGGCCCTTTCACACGTACGGACCGTATGTCCGCATTTTCATCCGTCCGTTTGCAGATGAAAACGGGACATACATGGGTCCCTATGTGATTACTGGTGTCAGCGGATGAACATCCGCTGACACCTGTAATTTGTCCGCCTCCGCAAAGATCCGCATTTGCAGACGGAAGAAATCCTATTTTTCTTCCGTCTGCCGGATCGTATGAACACGGACATACGGTCCGTCTTCGTCCGATCCCCCATAGGGGAGAGCGGGGACCGCCCTGTCAGCTGCCAGCTCAGCGGGGATTTTAGGGAGGATCCCCGCTGAGCTTTGCGGACACACGGAGTGGGTCATTACTGAGCTGCTCTGTGTGAAAGGGCCCTTAACCTCGGGAAGATTCACCCCCCTTCATGACCAAGCCATTTTATTGCTATACTTTAACTGACAATTGCACGGTCATGCAGCTCTTTGCATAAATGTAATCTATGTAAGTACAACTTTCTTTTGGGGAAATTGGATCACCACTGGGTTTTTAATTTTTTGAGCTATAAACGAAAAAGTCTGACAATATTTCTTTCTTTTTATTTTTATTGAATAAAAAAACTAAATTTTTTACTTTCTGCTATAAAACATATCCAATAAAAAAAATGTGAAATCTAATTTCTTCATAAATGTAGACCAATATGTGTTCTGCTACATATTTTTGATTCGAAAAATCCCAATAAGTGTATATTGATTGATTTGCAGAAAAGTTATAGGGTCTACAAACTATGGTATACAGTATAGGCTGGAATTTTTTATTTTTATACTAGTAATGGTGGTGATCAGTGACTTATAGCGGGGCCGTGATATTGTGGTGAACAATCTGACATCAACTGACACTTTGGGGAACAAGTGACACTAATACAGTGATCAGTGCTAAAAATATGCACTGTGACTGTACTAATAGCACTGGCTGGGAAGGGGTTAAGCATCTAGGGTGATCAAAGGGTGATTAACTGTACTTTCAGGTGTATTTAAGGGATGTGATGGATTTTATTCTCTACTTTGCAGGGAAACAAAATCCAGCATATCCCCGCTGACAGGATGAAGCTCTGCCTTGTTTACATAGGCAAAGCTCTGTTCTGTTGTTCTTCTCACCCATTGGCACCCGCTGATCGGCTAATGCTGTGACTAATCACAACAGAAGTGGCAGCTGTGCCCCCTATCGGGAAGTGCAGAATCACGTATATATACACATGAATCTGTACAGAGTGCCTACCCTGTGGCAGTAAAGCTGTTATAGGGCGGCCAGCAACTAGTTAATATCCCTTGGCAGGTAGTGCACAGAAATATGTACGAAATTAAAAATTATAAAATTATAAATGAAAAGAAAAACGTGACATACAGAGATATGATAGTGCAAAGTGTGGTGTTCTAATATAGAATGGCCTCTCCTTCCCTGTTGATTTGCAGTTGTCAGGTCTGGAGATGTTTTATTGGCTTGTCTATAGCCACTAGCCTACAGAGTCCTGTTAAGGATTTACTAGCAGTGACATGTTAATTCCTTCAATTCCCTTTTCAGATTCCATTCCCTTACCCTGTGGTTGAATTAGAAATATTGACTGTCATATTAAGATCCCACATTCTATATCTAATGTTACACACATGCATTATCCATTACTGTTAAGCCCTGTACACACGATCGGTTTGTCTGATGAAAACAGACCTATGGACCATTTTCATCGGACAAACCGATCGTGTGTGGGCCCCATCATTTTGTTTTCCATCGGTGAAAAAAAAATAGAACGTGTTTTAAAATTTTCCTATGGATAAAAAAACGATAGAAAAAAACGATCGTCTGTGTGGAAGTCCATCTGTCAAAAATCCACACATGCTCAGATCCAAGTCGACGCATGTTCGGAAGCATTGAACTTCATTTTTCTCAGCACATCGTAGTGTTTTACGTCACCGTGTTTGGACACGGTCGGATTTTTGACCGATGGTGTGTAGGCAAGACTGATGAAAGTCAGCTTCATCGAATATCCGATGAAAAATCCATCAGATTAGATTCCATCAGATATCCGATCGTGTGTACAGGGCTTTACTCTTTAGGAACCTTGCCCTCTGAAATGCCACACAACCATTACTGAAAAGCATGCACAATGACAGGAAGTGGCTAAAAGTGAATGCTGGAGATTGGCAACCGTGAGATTCCTAAAGAATAACCAAAGGTACAAACAGTATTTTAATTTTAAAAATGACAATTGTTTATGATATACTGTACAATGCTTTAGCAAACCAAATCATTATGTTGTTTTATTTCAACTTAAGTTCCTGTACCTGAAACTTTCAAATGTATCATGCACTTAATTATTTAACTTTTTACTAGTACTGTTTTGGAAAAATAATGTATAAAAAGTAGCAAAAAAGCTAAATGACTTAACAGGTTTTTCCTTTAAAGGGGGTTTGGCAATTACAATATCTGTACTCGGGGCAGGAACACAAATCTCCAGCTGCAACTCTCGTATAGCAAATTGCCATCATATAGTCATTGCTCTTGGCTTTGCCATTTGATGGTACAGCAACAAGCCAGAGGTGTCATTCAGGCCCAGCTGGGTTAAAAAAAAAAATCCCATGGAGTGAACAATGTAGGAATGGAGTTCATGGAATGAATTATTCATTTCCTTGTGGGAGATGTGGTATGTCATAAAATCCATGTAAAGTATAAAGAGGCTTTGTGTTCAGTAAGCTCCCTAAAGGGTAGCCTGGTCTCCAGGTAAAATCAAGCTGCAGGGCTGTGATGTCTTTTGTTCTTTAAACTGAATTATGTGATATATACAGTACAAAAATAAATGGTCTACTTGGATGAAAGGTTTCCTTACGGAGGTCATTGAGATACAGTTGTATTATTTCCTACCAAAACCATAAAAAAAAACAAATAGGAAGAACTTGTTTTTTCACGTTTGTGTTCTTTTTATCCATGTCACTCCTGAACGTGACTCTGCATAAATTATTCATCTTTATATACAGTATAAAATAGGAAAAATAAGCATATAACTATATTAAAGAAAAGTACTAAACTACTTTTTTTACAAAGAAAGTTAGTTGATCGAACGCTATCGATGAACAAACCAATTTACACAGTGTTGAATATTTTATTTAATTTCTTGCTTGTATGTGTGTAAGTTTAGCCAGTCTGAAAACAGAGATACAGTTCACAACATATAATTTCCTGCATTGATAAATTCTAGACAGATCTGCAAACAATTACTGCAGTGCAGCTGGAAAATATCTTGGCATATCCCAGTTCACACAACACTGGGATGTGCCAATACCAGACCAACCTGTCAGACCCTGTCACTGCCACCTCTAGCACCTACTAATGATTGGTAGCTAATTAGAGCAATTCTTGATTATGTGATCACAATGTTAGCTATGGCATTGTGATCACGGGCCTGTTTCAGGGCCTGGATCTGAAACTACCATATTTTCCGGAGTATAAGACAACCTTTTGTACTTAAAAATATCGCCCAAAAGTGTGGGGTCGTCTTATACGCCGGATGTAGAGTCAGTCAGAATGCGGGCGTCCATTGTTCAAAAGCCGCGCCGCCTCCTCGTCCTGTTCCATGATAGATGGAACACTCAGTTTCCCAGCAGAGCCTCTGTTCAGTGTTCCTCCTATCATGGAGGTCCTCTCATCCTTGGCGTCGGACGAGAGGACCTCTATGATAGGCGGAACACCAAACACAGGCTCTGATGGGAAACTGAGTGTTCCGCCTATCACGGAACAGGACGAGGAGGCGGCGCGGCTTTTGAACAAGGGACGCCAGAAGTCTGACTGACTCTGCATACAGGAATATGGAGATCTGGAGATCGGCACAGTGAGGTATGCAATCAGCACAGTGAGGTATGCAATCAGCACAGTGAGGTGTGTCGGAAGGGGGTCGTCTTATATGGCGAGTATATCCCAAAACCAACCTTTTAGCTGGAAAATTTGGGGCCCCCAATTTTCGCCAGCAAATACGGTTGGCTTTTACTGCGTCTGGCAGTAATTCTTGCTGAGCCACCTGGAATGCTGGACAGCTCCCTGTACAAATGAATGATCCTGCCTTGAACTTTGTTTGTCTTGAACCTTGAACCATTTTCTCCTCCCATGAACGTCCTATTAACACCATGACTTTTCACTTCCTGTTTGCCAGATAATTGTGCACTCTTCAGCCAATATCTCACTCTTGCCTTTCTTGCTTCCTTCTGAATCTTCGCTACCACTCTTTACCAACCCTTGGCTTGTTCCTTGACTACGTTTCTGCTTCATCCCAACCTGCAACTACTGGTTACCAAACTTTGGCTTGTTGTCCTGACTATACTTCTGCTTATCCCTACCTTCTATATCTGTTACTGGACCCCGGCTTGCTCACCTCCTGGAGGGGTGATCCTGAGGACCGCGACTTGGTATTAACACGCAGCAATAGCCATCTCCACCATCAAAAGCTCTGGTAAACACTGGTTAGTGCTTAGACTCTGCACCTTAGGTGAGTCTGCATCAACCGCCAGGGTGACCTGCTATAGCTACTGGCCTCTAAGCCTGACTCTAGATCGTAACAGACTGTTTCATTCACAAAAATAGCTTTTTAGGTTGCAGGTGGCAGTTTTTGTGCATTCCTCAGCCTATGTTAAAAAAAAATAGATCATTGTTTGGGTATGCAAATTAGTCTAGTTAGGTTCAATGACTTCTAATTTCTATGTAGGCAAAAGGAGCAGACTGACAACTCATGGGGCCCTCGGGCAATAGAAAATCATGGGGGCCCCTCTGTCCCCACCCACATGCAAGCCACAACTACACAAAGCCCCACCTACATAAATCATGGGGCACACAGTAAGGCAAATCACATGGCACACAGCAGAGCAAAGGGCACATCACAGGGCATTAGGCGTACAGCAGGACACATCATGGGGCACAGGGAAAATCAAGGGGTATGCAGCAGGGCAAAACACAGGGCATGGGGTACACAGTAGGGCACATCACAGGGCACATCATGGGCCACACATCAGGGCACACAGGAGGAAACATAATGGGGCACACAGCAGGGCATTGAGCACATCACAGGACATGGGGCACATCACAGGTCACACAATAAGGCACATCAGGGGGTACACTGCAGGGCATGGGGCACACAGTAGGGTTTATTATGCTGTACACAGCAGGGCACATTATTGCGCACAGCATGGTGCATCACAGGGGGTACAGGGCACATCAGTGGGTACACAGTAGGGCAAGGGGCACACAGTAGGAAAATCATGGGGTACACAGCGGGGAACATCACAGGGCACATCAGGAGGTACACAGCAGGGCATGCCGCACATTACAGGGCATGGTGTACATAGTAGGGCATACAGAAGAGCACAGGGCACACAGTAGGGCACATCATTGGAAACAGGGCATATTAGGCAGTACACAGCAGGGCACATCACAGGGCATGAGGCACACATCAAAGGGCATGGGGCACACATGGCACATCAGGGAGTACATGGCATATCACAGGGCATGAGGCACACAGTAGGGCACATCAGGGAGTACACAGCACATCACAGGGCATGCGGCACACAGTAGGGCACATCAGGAAGTACACAGCAAATCACAGGGCATGGGGCACACAGTAGAGCACATCACATGGCACACAGTAGAGCACATCACAGGGCACACAGTAGAGCATATCAGGCGGTACACAGCAGGGCACATCACAGGGCACAGGACACATCACAGGGCAAGGGACACACAGTAGAGCACATCAGGCGGTACACAGCAGGGCATATCACAGGACATGGGGCACGTAGTAGTGCAAATAGCAGGGCACTGGGATCCTCCAGAATCAGCACAGTGTCTCTCAGGGCAGCCATCAGGTGGGGAAGGACACAGGGGGACACCATGGGGGGGGGACACACTGTGGAGTGTGGAGGACACTGGGGGAAACCGTGGGGGAGAAGACACAGGGGGAACTATAGTTTGCATGTAACTTGAGGACTTGAAAAGCATTCCCCCCCAGCAGCATGGCACGGCACTAAAACACCCCCTCGTGTTTTGGTGTCCTCTCCTCCTCTCCCAGAGACCGGGCAGCAGCTGGGTGGCTCCGATGTCTACTCCTCCAGCTTCCTCCGCTGCGTGTCTCCTCTTCTGCCAAAGTGCTAGGACTCCAATAGGATCGCCTGATGCTTTGAGCCAAAGGTCTCACAGACCTGCCCCCAGATTGGCGGGTAGGAACATTAGTGTGAAAATAGCAAAAATGTATTTGCTATGGTCACACAACTGGGTGGCCTCGGAGCGCAAACACCCTTTTTTTGCTTTAAAAAAACACCCCCGCGTATTGGAATCCATGGTACAGTGCCACTGATATGTAGATCAAGGGGCCGGACACATGAATAGGAAATCCTCTATGGATGGGCCACCACTGTTGAAATGGTCTCTGGCTATCAAAAGAATCACAATCACAAGATTGTCCTCCTGTAGGAAAAACAGATCAGCTCAACTGAGAAAGAAAGGTCTCCAATCACTGAACACAGGTGCTCTCTTCGTAGAAAATGCCATCTGGCTGCTCTTTAGGTTCCCCAAGCAAGAGATGTAGAGGACTGGCTTTAATGGCTTTAAGCTGTTCCTTGTTAGAAGGCTAGCTAGGTATTGCATCTGGCTGCTTCTACTCTATAGGCTCTGGAGCGTAGTGGTTAAAGATACTCACTCAGTTCCTTAGGTCAATCCTGTGGCACATGTGACTGCTCATTAGGCTTCCTGCAGGATAGGTCCCAATTGCTCTCTGGATGGCTCAGCTAAGTCTAGCTGAGGTTGAAGGGTGTGAGGCTTCATTTGCTGCTATCTCTCTCTCTCTCTTCCTCTGGCTCCTTCCTTCTGCCCAGGGGCAGAGTCCCCCACCCAAAAAAAAAAAAAAACAGGTGTCCTCTCCAGGCCACTGGACCCTGAACTCTGCTCCCCACATGGCCAGGCTTCAGAATATTAATGACCTGTCTCTCCGCCTGCACCCAGGGACTTGAGGAGGAGCCATAAATATTAAAGCCTCATCTCTGTTCCTCCGCCCTCTGAGTTTTAAAACCTTCCAGCAGTCCCAGAAGCAATGGGGAGACAATAGAGACTTAGCTCTGGAACTCTGCCAACTAACTCTAAATAAACTAACCCTGGCTCCTCTGCCTACAGAGGAGCCCAACTACACTCCTACACTGTATATAGAGGGTGCTACATATGATTACCAGGTTTCCAGGCTGCTAACAGCTTACTGGCCCATCCACCGTTTGGCCTATTGGAGTTATCACATAGTAATGTAGGAGAAAATTATCCGCACTCTGGTTGTTGCTCTTTAAAAAAATCTTCTTTTTTATTGACAGGCCACAGTGAACAGACGCAAATGAAAACAGTTGAAGCGTTTCAGCCTATAAGGCCTTAGTCATAACCATTACTTTTTTTCCTACATTACTTTACTCAGCCAGCGACTGTGGTTTGAGTACCTGGGAGCTCTGCTATCTATGTGTTGTATGGGTAGTAGCATTGACTTTTCTGTTTATAGTTATCACATAGTGGGTGGGTAAAAGACCCAATTCTACAAAAGAGAAAGCTCAAAGAAGATGCAGGGTGAGCTCTCTCTCCTCTCCCAGCACAGCCCTCTGATTACAAACAAGGTCCAAGGTAGAAGAAGAGGTGGGCTTCCATTGATTGCTCCAGAATTTTTATTCCCCATTCAATTCCAATTTTTGTTTGAGCTCTGAGAACCTGTAATTTTTTTCATTCTATTTGTTGTTCACATATTATTATGACTGCTGATATTTTGCACATGTAACGCTACCATAGCCCAATTGTTGTTTACACATTGTCATGATTGTTTTTTTGTTGTCTGTGTCTTTCCACCATATCTATTTGTTGGGTATATATAGCCCCAATTTTTTTGTGAACATATTGTCACATCTGCCAATGTGTTGCTAAAATATTGGCACATTTTCACATGTATTACGACCATTTTGTATTATGGTGGTGTCTGGGTGCGCGTAATAGGTCAGGTGTAGGGACCTTATTACTAGTTAAAAGCGGCACTAAATAATAGTCATATTCTCCAAACATAATCCATATACATCCCTTATTTAATGGCCCTGTAATCCATTTTTCATAAAATTGTTTCATACTTTGTTTTCCTGCCACCTTATAATGTCCTTTGTGATCTTCCAAGCCTATCCTCTCCTTTATTTTCATTTGTTTAGAAAAAGCAGTACACATTAGTTGCAGTCAAGCGCACTTCACTATGCAAACTACAAGCCCTATATAGTCCATAGTCAGTAGTTTTTAGTCCATCTCGTGAGTGAGCAAGAGAAGGTGGCTATGTTTCTACATACAGTGGCACTATAGAGAACAAATATAGCCCCCCTCTAAAAGGAAGTTAGATCAGAGCAGCAAAAAAATATAGTTTGGAGATTTGGAGGAGGCTGAGAGCATTCAAAGGGACTTTGTTGCGTTAGAAAATAGATTGAATTTTCTTTTTCTTTTTTTTTAAACAGAATTTAATGTCACTTTAACCCCTTGTATGTGTGATGAGACCTTTGTGAACTTAATGCCGTGTACACACGATCAGTCCATCCGATGAGAACGGACCGATGGACCGTTTTCATCGGTTAACCGATGAAGCTGACTGATGGTCCGTCGCGCCTACACACCATCGGTTAAAAAAACGATCGTGTCAGAACGCGGTGACGTAAAACACAACGACGTGCTGAAAAAAATGAAGTTCAATGCTTCCAAGCATGCGTCGACTTGATTCTGAGCATGCGTGGATTTTTAACCGATGGTTGTGCCTACTAACGATCAGTTTTGACCTATCGGTTAGGAATCCATCGGTTAATTTTAAAGCAAGTTTGCTTTTTTTTAACCGATGGTTAAATAACCGATGGCGCCCCCACACGATCGGTTTTGACTGATGAAAACGGTCTGTCAGACCATTTTCATCGGTTTAACCTATCGTGTGTACACGGCATAAGGCTTGTGTTGCAGGCGATGTGAAAAAAATGTGCTTAAAAGACAGAAACTGGCATCCAATGTTTTCTCAGTTCCTGTTTTTTAGCCATGGACCTAGCCCTGGGGTGAAATGTTAGCCCCTCCCTGATTAGGGTACTCCACCTTTCTCCTGGGGTGGTGGTGGTAATGGGGGGGGGGGGGGTTTGCTACAAAAAAAATGTAGTAGAATATATCACACTATCAGCTTTTTATATCTAAGTCCTAACTTCTCCAGCAAAAGCTGCGTATTATTCAAAATTCATGCTAATGTATATGCAGAATACCAAAGTGTCTAATAGGCACATGAAGGGTCACACCTGGCATTGGACAGCTGCTATGGCTGTTTGCTTGATCCGTAGCCAGCTTCCACAGCTCAAAAGCTATGGCCTGCAGAAACACTGACAAAATACACAGTGTAAACAAACAGTTTCCGTTCTTTGCTGAAGTTTTATTTCAGTTTTAGTTCACAAAAGTGTTTCCGAGGCAATGCAATTAGACACTTGTATTTCTCCAAGCAGCAGAATCCCTGCTAGGCCCCATTAACAACTGGAGTGCGCTTGCCATTTACTGCAGCGCTGAGATTGAACTGGCTCAGCTTCCTTCATTATGCCCTACTGAGACCCTGCTCACCTTTTCCTAGAAGCCTACAAAAACTTACTGTAGCCAGTTGATTTCACACAGACACCCTACCATAGGACAGCGTCAGCCAGTTGGGATCGGATGACTAAGTTAACCCTCTCCTTCAGTTAGATGTTTTTATTGGACAATGTTGTTGCAGTCGGCACTGTGAATATTAAGCGGGTAATTACTTGTTAATTAAGAGCCTAACAAGCAGAGCAGATGGTTCTAAAGAATCCATCACAATCACTTTCTCCGGGGAGCCAGGAAAATTATGCAGGAAGGGTTAGGGAGGAGATGTGAGAGAGCGGGAGGAGCGGAGTAAACTCAGGGCAGGTGGAGAGGAAGAGCATACTGAGTACAGAGCACATCCAGCTATAGACAGGCCTAGGGTTAAACAAACTACCTGACAGACACTCATTTGTCAGATGGCATCCAAAACCTTATCTAATGGGCTTTCTATCTGCAAAGACTAGTCATGCTTTAATGCAATGAAAAAGACTGTTTTCCTATGACTTTTGACTAAGATGTTAAGAACGAGTTTTAAAAGCTTAGATGTTTTTGTCTTTACGGAGATGATTTGTTTATATCATTTAGTAGAACACTTAAGAGACTCAGCTGTTATTTATTAACAGAAATCTCCATTCTGACATCTTTATCTATTTATAAAGCTGACCTGGTCAGTGTCTCCTCTTATTTCTACCATACATCAACAAAGGTGCAAATAATTCAGCAAAATCTATTTCGTATATCAGTTTCTGTCTAAAAACATTTTAAGGCCTCATGCACACAGGTGTATACATTTCTGCCTCAAATATGCTGGATTTTTCTGTCAGAACTTAACAGAAAAAATGGTCTAAAGTCACATACCGTATGTAGGCGTGTTCATGTGTATGCTGTTGAGCATAAATGCATTCTTTGGCCACAATATTATCTTATCCAGGCCCTTGGAAAAAAATTTACTCATATGCACAAAAACTATGCTCATTAGACCCTGTCTGAACGTAGCTTTGGTGAATTTTATTTTCTATGCCTCTAAAGCTACTTAAAATACCCACTTTAAGACCAGGCTTTTTCTGCCACTTTTTGTTTACAAGTTTAAAATCAGAGGGCCATATTCACGTACATCTGCGGCGGCGTAACGTATCGCATTTACGTTACGCCACTGCAAGTTTTACGGGCAAGTGCTTGATTCACAAAGCACTTGCCTGTAAAGTTGCGGCGGCATAGCGTAAATCCCTCCGGCGCAAGCCCGCCTAATTCAAATGATCTGGGTAGGGGGCGTGGATCATTTAAATTATGCTCGTTACCGCGCCGAACCTACTGCACATGCTCCGTTTTGAAATTTCCCGCCATGCTTTGCGCGAAATGACGTCGCACCAACGTCATTTTTTGAACGTAGACGTGAGTTACGTCCTTTCCTATTCACGGATGACTTACAGAAAAAAAAAATTCAAAATTTGACGCGGGAACGGCGGCCATACTTTAACATGGCAGGTCTATCTATACGCCGCAAAATAGCAGCTTTAACTATACGCCGGTAAAAGCCGACTAGCGACGACGTAAGAGAATGCGACGGCCGCGCGTACCTTCGTGGATCGCCGGAAAAAGCTAATTAGAATACCCGATGTGGAAAACTACGCGAACTCCACCCAGCGGGCGCCGAAGTATTGCACCTACGATCCGAAGGCGTACGAAGCCGTACGCCTGTCGGATCGAAGCCAGAAGCCGTCTTGGTTTGAGGATTCAAACTAAAGATACAACGCAGCAAATTTGAAAGTACGCCGGAGTATCAGTAGATACTCCGGCGTACTTCTTCTGTGAATTTGGCCCAGAATTTTTTGCTCGAAAATTACTTATAATCCCCAAACATTACATGTTTTTTTTTTTAGCAGAAACCCTAGGGAAAAAATGGCAAATATTGCGTAGCAGTTTTGCAAATGCGAATTTTTGGGAAAAAATACACTTTGTTTCATATAATGTGAAAGATGATGTTATGACGAGTAAACAGATACCTAGCATGCCACACTCTAAAATTGCGCACATTTGTGGAATGGCGACAAACTATGGTACTTAAAAATCTTCATAGACAATGTTTTAAACGCCTTAGCAGGTTACCTGTTTAGAGTTACAGAGGAGGGCTAGCACTAGAATTATTGCTCTTACTCAGCAATGTGTGGTGCGTATGCCTGAGCGCAGAGGGATGGGGGCGCTTTAAAAAATATATATTATTTATTTAACTTTTTTTTTTACACGGTCCCTTTCATTTTTTTATTTTGATCACTTTTATTCCTATTACCAGGAATGTAAAGTCATGACATCGCTCTGGTCCTCCAAGGCCATAGAAGCGATCAAAGAGTATCTACACTTTAATCGCTTGTGGGAGGAGCCGGACGCACGCTGGATCGTTTCTTGGGCAAATCAGCGGAAATGGTAAGCCAGAGAAATAACAGCTATGGGCGGGAGGGGGCCGTCCCCTCCCGCAGCTTCAGAAACGGTTTAATGAGAAAGCCGGGCCCCTGGCTGGAAAAAAATATAAAATTCCAGTGATGTAATCCTTCCACGACCTGACGATACGAAAAAACATACCACCATGATCCAATCCGCCTCCATGGGAGACGCCCACCGAGACATCGCTGGAATTATTATATTTTTCTTTTTTAATAAAGGACTGTGTCTGTGTTTTTTTTTCAATTTTTGACACTTTTTTTGTGAAATGGTAGGAGTACAATGCACCCCGTTACCAATTCACATGGGGGCTGGCATCTGGAGGTCCCCTTTGTTAAAGGGGGCTTCGAGATTACGCCTGCAGACCCCCATAACCACCGGGCAAGGGTTGTGGGGATGAGTCCCTTGTCCCCATCAACATGGAGACATCCTCCACATGTTGAGGGCATGTAGCCTGGTACAGTTCAGGAGGGGGGGCGCTCTCTCATCCCCTCCTCTTTTCCTGTGGCCTACCAGGTTGTGTGCTCAGATAAGGGTCTGGTATGGATTTTTGGGGGGACCCCAGTGACATTTTTTTTTTTAAAACAATTGGTGCAGGGTTCCCCTTAATATCCGTAGCAGACCTGAATGGCCTGGTATGGAATTTGGGGGGGACCTCCAAGCATTTTTTTTTTATTTTGGTTCGGGGTTCCCCTTAATATTCATACCAGACCCAATGGGCCTGGTAATGGACTGGAGGGGAACCCATGCCGTTTTTTTCAATGACTTTTATCTGTATTGCCAGGACCCGACAATTCATTATAGCAGCGAGTAGTTTTAAATTACTTTTTTTCCTTTAGAAATGTCATTTTGTGCAGGGACTGTTCTAAACACGGGACAAATGTGCCACTTTTATTGTTTCACTTTAAGCATTATTAAAATCACTTCTCCTGAAAAAAACGACTGTTTTTAAAACTTTTTTATGCATTGATACATGTCCCCTGGGGCAGGACCCAGGTCCCCAAACACAATTTATGACAATAACTTGCATATTAACCTTTAAAATTAGCACTTTTCCCATAGACTTTTAAAGGGTGTTACATGGCTTTCGAATTTGCCGCGAACACCCCAAATTGTTCGCTATTCAGCGAACAGGTGAATACCCGATATTACGTTCGACTCGAACATCGGGCTCATCCCTAATAGATAATATCTTCAGCCATAATCCTGATGAACCACTTGTATATATGTATTGCAGTTGGCAAGTAGATACTAATCAAAATATGTGCGCATCGCTTGATGTTCATAGCCACATAGGCTGTGTATTTAGAGACATAAAAAATGGCAGACACCTGTAACAGGGACATTCTTTTCTGCCGTGTGTGTGAAGCCTTACTATCTGAAAATCCATCAAAAAATTGTTCTGTTGGAAACACAGAATTGATCATTATTTTTAGAGAACAAGACTTTAACACAATGAATCTTCTTACTTCTTTAATGTTAAAATCTTTCAGATATGCGTGTCTAATGGATTTAAAGTGAGCCTGTGAGGTTCAAAATGTGTGACTTAGAAGCAAACCTTTTCGGAAAACAAAAACCCACCTTGTGCCTGGCATCCTCTGGCGCTTATATTTAAATGTAGTCATACTGCACATTACATACTGTATTTCTTAATTAGCAATGTACTACACTTTAGCTTTACTGCACTTTTTCTCACAGTGCAAGACCATGGGTCAGCAGACTACTAAAATAATGAAATTCCAATCTGGGTGGCCTCCAGTCGCAACAGCTGTCACTGTCGCAGAAAGATTGCATGAGACTGGGCAAAATATGGAGCTCCCTCTAGTGGCCGATTAGTAATTTTCTGAAAATCGACACTGCTTTCTCCTTAGGATTGTATGAACCTCGTTAATTACATGAGTAAGTAGGATTGCAAGACATATAATAAATTATGGTATACAGGTCAGAATATTGGTGAAGAGATTTTAAAGCTGATTCAATCTGTAAGAAGATATCCAACTATTCCTACCGCAACAGTTTCGGATATATCATTGGTGAGATACTATATTGATAAACAATGAGCTTCAAAAATCAGAATAAGGACTGGAGAGGGAGGAAGATAAGTAGAGAAAGAAAAAGGGGAAGAGAGGAGTAAAGAGGGGAAGAAATTCACTAGGCTGACCCGAGAGCCGTTGTGTGGTATAGTAAGGTTTGAATTTCATCAATTATAATCAACTGCCATGGCAGAAGGACTGATTCATCTAAGGGTGATGGTGCAAAAAATTAAACGCATGGGTGCCAAATGTTTTCCGATTTTTTTCTTTCAGTGGATTTTTACCAAACTCTTTACATCAGATTTAAGTGTAAGTATTGTGTATTCTAGCCAGGTTTTCTTTGTAACACCAGCTGAATACTCATTTTAATTAGTTAGTTCACCTGTAACCTAATGATGACACATTAGAGCAGTATATAGGTGATTGTGGTGACTGGTTCCAATAAGTAATGACTAAGCGCTAACATTTGTGCGAAACGCGTCTACCTCTTTGTCCCCTGCTCCATCTGTCAACCACTTGTCATATGAGTCTTCAATAAAGGGATTTCTGGAAGTTCAGCCGTCCGGAATTATTTCTTCATGTTACACAGCATGCGAGCATGGCTAGCACCTGTCTAATGTGTGTGGGGATTAAATAGAGACTCACTCACCTGGAGCAGCTTTTCTTGTTTCACGAAAGATTGTCTGTTAAGAGGGAGTGGGGGAGGGGTTGAGTCGCTCTGGCTGTGTCAATAGACACAGACAAAGTGGCTTGGGAGCAAGCCCACCCCAGTGCCCCCATAGGAAGCAGCTTCCTACAAAAAGGAGGAGCCAGGAGCACCCCAAAAGAAGAGGAATGGAGCTGCTCTTTGAAATACCATTGCACAAAGCAGGTATGGCTTGTTTTTTATTTAAATGCAAAAAGTATTTATATTATTTTAAACCTGCTCCCACCCCATTCTAAGTCCTATACTTACTACCCTAAAGAGGAATGATGTGTATACTTCCCTAGGCTAAAGGTGCTCCAGTCCGGTCACGTGATTGGCTCCCAGCGCCGGCTGCAGGTGACCGGACGCAATGCCTGGGTGATGACACCACCTATAGGCTTACTATGAGACATCCATTGTCCACTGACTCTCCTTCCCCCTGAAGCTGATTACATGACCGGACTGGAGCACCCTTAAAAAATAAAAGTATACGCATCTTTCCTGTACAGGCTAGTTCGTATTGAATAAGGGTTAGAGTGAGTTAAGAAATCAGATTTAGACCGAAACTTCCACTTTATTATATTTTATTGATTTTAAATGGTGGTCACATTTTAGATGGTAAATACATAAAGTGTACACTATGCCACCTATTATTATTTTTTATTCTTCAGTTGTTTAGTTTCATAATATATATATATATATATATATATATATATATATATATATATATATATATATATATATATATATATATATATATATATATATATTATATTATATTATATTACTGTATATTTATTGTCCAGTATGTATTTTGTTATCATCTTGTTTCTTTCTATTGGATTTTTTTTATCATTTATAACAATGATTGGTTTTATTTATTTTTTTCCCACTTTTTATTTTATTTATTCTTTGTTACACATTCATGCATGTGTGTCTGCAGATGATCTAAATTTTCTGTGGAAGCCAGATCCCTGACTGATTTAGAACTCAGCAATTTCTTGCTTCAGCAGTATGAGTTGTCTGAACACCATAGGAAACCTTAAGTAGACTCACTGTACACACCGTATTATATTTAATCTCAGCAAGGCAAGAAATTCATTTTTAAAGCAAAATGAAAATGATTAGGCTTCAGAGCAACACTGCTACTACATTGCCCCAGTATAGTTTAACCGAATCATAAGAGAATTGACCTTTTTATTGCAAGAAAATTGTGTAGTGGAATGAAAGAAACAAGTTTAAGATGAAAGCATAAGAATAGTCAGGAATAAGGCACGAACAGAATTCGGCACAAAAGAAAGGTAAAACTGCAAAAAGGCAAAAAACTGGTCTTGACTTGCTAAAAGTCATATGTTTACGATACCTGATATAATAAAGCAGACTAACTGAAAACTGCAAACACTATCTAGCAGCCAAAAACTTCTGATTATGTCAACCAAACAGCAATTGCATTGAAGTGTATAGTGATCTGTATTTCAATCACAGAACACGTCCAAGTGTGTACAAGCTCAACAGGCTGTAAACTATCTGAGTTCTTCAAGTCAAGCAGGAAAAAAGTTCAGGCTGGTCATACAATGTCCAACCCATGCAAACTAAGCTCTAGACTTGTGCATCCCTTTACCGGAATGGATGAAGATTGAACATTTATGGTTCCCTATTGGGAAAGAATGAAGTGAACAAATCAAAGTTTGGTTCGCTGGACATTCACTGAATCCAACAGGAAATCCATATACCCCAAACATAGCACCCGAACCCAAATGAAGTGCATGGGAGCCAACTCTTATATTTTTTCTGGCCTTTGCCTAGGCCAATTTTTCAATTTTTCAAGTTTTTGGAGTGTTTCTAGCTAGTTAGGGCTGTTTGCAGGTAGGCTATAGCCTGAGCTTTCTTTATGTTTTCTGTGCTTTTGGGGTTTCTCTTAAGCTCAGGATATTGATTATTCAGGCTGCTGCTAGGTGTCTGCATTAGTTAGTGTGAGAAGTACCAATAGGGGTTGATTTAATAAACCTGGAGAGTGCAAAATGATGCAACTCTGCATAGAAACCAATTAGCTTCCAGTTTTTTTATTTTGTTTTGTTTTATCAAAGCTTAATTGAACAGGCTAATTGGAGCTGATTGGCTACCATGCACAGTTGCACCAGATTTTGTACTCTCCAGTTTTAGTAAATAAACCCCAATGTGTCAGGAAGATCAAGTACATGGTTTTGCCTAAACATCTGCATGGACCAGTGCACAGAATCAGGGCTGTGCATGCTATCCATGTTTGCTAACATGTGTATGCTTTAGTATGAATTGTGCACGCCTGACACTGGCTTTTGGCACCCAGTGCCTTTTTTAAGGCATAACACAACTAAGGAGAATTGCTGAGGTTGTCAGGTTCAATTAGTTGTGACCAGACATGCATCCTGATTTTCCTGTGTTTTGATCCAGCCTGCCTCCTGATTCCACTTGAATCTGATCATCTATTGCTAACATTTGCTTTTGCCCTGACTCTGTCCTCTGTCTGCAGTTTTTGTACTTCCTTTGTCCAACCCCAGCCTGAATCATCTTCTGCACGGTTGTTGCTGACTCAATTTGACTACAGCTTTAATTCCTGCATCTGCAAGTTCCTGTGCTCCACCTATGTGACAGTATTCTGCACTAGTTCCAGCCTAGCATCCACAGCATTCCAGCAGTATCCAGACTGCCATCTGACTGGCCAGGGCCATAAGGAGGTACAAAGCTGTATTTTTTTCAAAGTGGGTGGGCGGAGTCAGAAGGCTGAGTCAAGGGGAGCCCCATGATTTCTAACAGCGGCCCTACCCAGGGTGTCAGGGAGCATCAAAATAAAGGAATAATAAGGTGGCTATACAAAAGAAGCATCTTCAGAGGAGTCAGCTATATTATGGACTGCAAAAACAACAAGAGAAGTGTGCACCGACCTGGCGAATTACCACAATACATTTAATTTCAAAATAAAAACAACATTTGTTATACTCACAAATGTATAACATATGTGTGCATGTCATTGCAAGTGTAACCAGTTGCCTTCAGGTCTGCCATGTTTCTACCAATAGTGTGGGAAGAGCAGAAGGTGTCTGTGGTTGCTGATGTGTTTCAAGCGCGAACCCTCTTTATCAGAGCCAAAATCATGTATCTATGTCTACATCTGATGCACTATTTTAGCTCTGATGAAGAGGGTCAGCCACCATGGACACCTCCTGCTCTTCCCATACTATTGGTAGAAACATGGCAGACCTGAAGGCGACTGGTTACACTTGTTATGACATGCATACATATGTTATACATAAGATATATTGTGGTAATGCGCTAGGTCGGTGCGCCCTTCTCTTGTTGTTTTTGCAGTCCATAAGGATACCCATTGTCCTGAGGGGGCAGAGGGGCCACCGGGCAAATGAAAAATTCTTACACCGTACACCTCTCAGTTCACCATTTGAGTGCAGGAGAGTGACTTTTTCATATAGTCAGCTATATTAAGCCGAGCCCAGAATAGCCTAAGGGAAGCTGTTTCCAGATAGACATAGAATGGAGACACATTACTCATAATTTAAGGGACCTGTAACTGTTTGCATAGAGTTTGCCAACTGCTATTGGGAGGCTGAAACTCCCAGGTTGTATAAAAGACATTTAGTAGTGTAGGGACAGCTTTAGTAAATTTACAGAAGATACAGAAAAATACTCCTTGCTCTTGTGAAAAATATTGAGTTTTTGTAACTTCTTGTGGACTGAACTGAAATTTATGTTATCATCTTTCCCAGCTATCTTCTGTGAACCACAAACCCCCACCACATATGTAATTTGTCATTCTAGGCAGCTCTCTTGTATGGACTCAAGCACATTATCTTCTTCTCATCTCTATTACATCACCCTAGTACAGTGCTAATGACAGGATCATCAGGTGAAAATAGGGGAAATGAGCCTCAAATGATTACATACAAGTAATGTTTATTGTGCGGTGCGTATCTTTTAAAACTAGCCTGGGTTATGTTGGCATTAATTCATCTATAGATCAGAGCAATGCATGCTGTATTAGGAAATTTGCATTGCATGCATAAGCACCCAACATGTTATACTGTACAATGGCACTGAAAAGACAATTATAAGAACGCTACATAATATTTAATATATGCATCGTGTTCAAAATAATAAACAGTCTGTTCTGCTTTCTTCTGTCAAACTTAATTTGTCTGACTGAAAATTCTGCATTTAGCTATGTCAGGAGCATGACCAAATTGCTATCCTATTAGAATAAAGATGAAAATGCATAGCTTGCACAAAATTATTCACCAGAAAACACAGCAAAAATAAGCTACAGCTAATATAATGGTCAAGAAATTAGCTGATATTAACACTTTACAAATCCAAAAGAATTGTTATTAGATAGTATAAGCCCTACAAGGCACAATATTCTAAACAAGCAATGAGTAACAGCTGAATTGTTTGACTGCTGAGGCGCAATGATCCCAGGTACCCCTTACTACAAAATTATGTACATAAACCTTCCCCCTTGCCCCTTCATCCTAATAAATAAACACTCTTACAACCATTAAGTTGGAAAGGGCAAGGCCACAGCTTTATTAAAGCAAACATAATGTTTTCAACATTCAATATTTTATATACTGTGAGCACAATTCCAAAAGGGGGGAGGGGCCTGTCCTTACCATAAGTGCTGGACAGGCCGCCTACTTCCGGTGTCCATAAAGGGCATGGCCCACTATGGCCATTTTCTGCTGGCAAGGTCAAGAAAACCGCAGCAAGCTGTGACATACCATAACACAAAAGGGACGGGAGGGTGGGCAACTCTTCCCAGCACGCTTCCAAAAAAAAACAGAATTCCCTGGGGCAATCCCTTTTATCTGAGCTCAGGCCCAACCCATCACCCAACCAACCAATCCTTCCGTGACCACCACCTTGTCCAGTACCTGGCCATGCCCCCATCAGTCAAGGCTCTCTTTCCCTAAGGGGCTCAAGAGGCCTTCATTTGTAATGTTGCTTCTGCAAGATTGAAGAATATGCATGTAAACAAATAATTATCAGCCATTTATATTAGCTGCAGCCTCGTTTTTTTTTTTTATATGCATGGGCAAGACTCTTTTAGACAATTTTTAGTTTCTAGGTTTTTTATTTCCATCTATGTATTGGTTAGTAATTTTATTTAACTGCATAATTGGCATGAGATTGCTTGCAATATAGTAACTGATGCTTTCTAATGTTGGACACGTTAGTCTTTTATTACCATATGCTATTAGTCACATATTAGTTCGTTACTAGCCTGTTTTTGGTACTATAATTTTGATGATTGGAATTTCCTTAAAGTGGAGGTTCACCCTATAAAAAATTTCTAACACTGCATCCAGCCCAGTTGTGCATATAAAATGACACTGACCTTTTTTTTTCTTTTCCGTAGATAGCGTTTAGCCGTGGAATTCACCGTGGCTTCCGGGTATGGAATCCCGCGGGAGTGGGCGTTCCTATTGACATGCCGATTGATTGACATGCTAAACGAGGGCGCACACAGCGCGTCACGACTTCCCGAAGGAAGCTCGGGTCGGCTCGGCTCTATTCGGCGCCTGCGCACCGGCGCCGAATAGAGCCGAGCCGACCCAATCTTCCTTCGGGAAGTCGTGACGTGCTGTGTGCGCCATCGTTTAGCATGTCAATCAATTGGCATGTCAATAGGAACGCCCACTCCCGCGGGATTCCCTACCTGGAAGCCGTGGTGAATTCCACGGCTAAACGCTATCTATGGGGAAAAAAAAGGTCAGTGTAATTTTATATGCACAACTGGGCTGGATGCAGTGTTAGAAATTTTTTATAGGGTGAACCTCCACTTTAATTAACATTTACATCACATGGTTAGGGGGAAGCGTGATTTATTTTTATTTTCACATATTCTTCTGTACCGATTGTTTACATGTTAATCGCAGCTCTCAACTGAACATACTACGACTAATGCCGCGTACACACGGTCGTTTTTTGTGAATAAAAAAAACGTAATTTTTTCTCATGAAAAAAAACAATGTTTTTCAAACTTCATTTTCAAAAACGAAGTTCCCTACACACCATCATTTTTTCAAAATGCTCTAGCAAGGCGCAGTTACGTTCAGCATGTAAGGCGGCACTGTGTTCCATTCAAGCTCACGTCATAACTTGCTTCTGAGCATGCGCGGGTTTAAAAACGTAGTTTTAGCCTACACACGGTCATTTTTTATGACACAAAAAACGACTTTTTTAAAAACGACATAAAAAATTGAAGCATGCTCGAATTTTTTTTTTGTCGTTTTTCAGAAGACATAAAACAACGTTTTCCCCACACACGGTCATTTTAAATGACGTTTTTAAAAATTTCGTTTTTTTTTTCATCACAAAAAACGGCCGTGTGTACGGTCTAGAGTTGTTTTTCCTTTCAGCACCTTTTAGTGCAGTTTTTTTCCAATTTTTCCAAGCCTTATTATACATCTTTCAATGCCATTTAAATGACTGTCTTTGAGTTGTATTAATAGGACAGGCTAAAAGTTCAGTACCAATCTTTATATTACATATTATCATCCTATGAGCTGATGAAATGTCTGCTCCAAATAGATACTTTTAACCAAGCTAATGGTTACTTAAAATTTTTAAGGAATTATTTATTTATACTGAAGTGGGTCCTAATGATAGATCCCATCTGTAATTCCTCAATGTGGAAACAATTACTTTAAGAGAATTGACATTCATTTGCAGATTCCCAGGAGCGCCTATGTTTGTGCTGCACATGAGCCTTGACCTTCAGTGGTTTATGACATTGATTGCTAGGAGTATGAGACAAAGCTTTATTAGTCCTTCCATTCTACATTATCACAAGCGCATTGTACTCTGGAGAATGTTATCAGAATCAGTGAAATCCTAAATGTAATCCTCTATACTTTACACCAAAAAAATATTTTTAGTAAAATGTCTTGATTATCCAGCTTTGTCTTTGTTTATCTAGGTAATAACACTCAACCTAGAATTAGTGTAAAATAGAAATTTAAAATTAATTACTGTAAAAAAAATTATGTTAGGCCGCGTACACACGGTCGATCCATCCGATGAGAATGGTCCGACGGACTGTTTTCATCGGTTCACCACTGAAGCGGCCTGATGGTCTGATGTGCGTACACACCATCAGTTCAAAATCTGATCGGGTCAGAACGTGGTGACGTAAAACACACGACGTGCTGAAAAAAACGAAGTTCAATGCTTCCAAGCATGCGTCGACTTGATTCTGAGCATGCGCTGGTTTTAAACTGATGCTTTTGTGTACTAACCATCGGTTTGAACCTATCGGTCAGTGGTCCATTGGTTCGATTTTAAAGCAAGTTCTATCATTTTTGTCCAAAGGACAAAAGACCAATGGGCCGTACACACAGTTGGTTTGGACTGATGAAACTGAACTTCGGTCCGTTTTCATCGGTTTGGACCGTTGGTGTGTACGCGGCCTTAAAGTGTTTGTGCAAATAGTCAAATAGTTTTTGCTGTTTAGGATAGAGTAGAGAAGGGTTAAAACTCCCATCAGTTTATTTCTTGTAGTATTTGAATATATGGAAAAATTTCCCTTTAACTGCTGTCCAAGGATGCCACAGAAAATGAGGGAAAACCTGTACAAAGTGAGGGGGACTCACCTTAAACATAGTTGTCATTAAAACAGTTTTCCCACTGGAAGATTTGCCATCATCTTGTAATTGTGACAACTTTAAAAGTAGAATTTGTAGTGACAACAGCTTGTAGGCGTGTGCAGTTTAGCCTTCTTGCACAGGTGGCGCTGTTTTAGCAGAGGAAAGGGAGGCTAAGGGGAACTCTTGTTCCTCTGAGGCCTTCATAGGTGTCATCAGGGGAACAGCCATCTTATTGGACGCTGCTGCGCTCAATGACCTCCGCAACTATCAGTATTGAGGGCTAATGAATATCACTATTCCCCTGCAGTTGGCATGCATTTGCGTAGTGGCTAGGTTGAAGACACAACTTTCTGGCGAACAGTGTGTCTAGAGCAAGGAATGGTTCCGGTGGGGGAGGGGCAGAGCAGGGACTTCACATCTGATTCTGCCGACCAGTTTACCTTTTCCCCATGGGGTTGAGGATCAAAACTACCTTCTGCTTTCTGAGCACTTATGCCACCACACTGTCTATCAGCCACCTCCTTTATCAGATACTATCTAGACTATATCGTAAGTTTATTCTTGTGTCTTCTACTATAATAATCCTACTGTGAGGAACCATTGTGCTGAGTTGGCCATGATATTTAGGACCTGTCGCCAGTTTGTTTGAACTACTAGGAGAGCTTTGCTCTAATACACTGCGCACATTCCTTGGTCTCTATGTGCTGGATACCAACCAGCTGGCCCTGCCCACATCTTGGCACAAGTTGGCAGGGATTGGTTAGAGAAGACAGACCAACAGGGGTGTACTTGAGGCACTCCAAACAAACTGTTACAAGGCCAGTTCAATGTAGGGGTGAGTGTTGGCTCTGTCTGGCAAGCTCTGCATAAATGATTGAGGTTTCAGCCCTCCCTTACTTTCAATGATGTTGTGGTGGAGGTGGTGGTCTGAGAATAGGATAATGCAGAAGCCACTTTACTGTCTGCCCTGCAAACAGCTATATGGGAGCTGAGACAAAATGTGGCATCCATGTGACAGGAAATGTTTAAAGTCAAGCAGGAGTTGGCGCAATTCTCCAAGGGTGGAAATCTGCTGTGGAGAGACCCAGATGAAGACTGGAGATGCTGTTGGTGTGTGCGCTATGGGCACATGGCCAGGAGCTGTGGTCTCCCTGAGAATAAGGGTACCTCTTGTAAACTTTTAAACTGGGGGGGAGGAGAATGATCTCCAGGAACTTCACATCAACATCCAACAAGGCAAGAGTCTATGGTTACCCTGAGCCCTGTGGTTACCACCCTAGTGAACGATCAGCTGGTACTTTGCCTGATAGACACCAGGTCTGAAGCTACCATTATGGAGTGTGATTTCTATGTGCAGCAGTTCGAGAACCTAGGACCCGTTCAGATGTTCAATCAGATGGTGGAGTGAGTAGGGGTCATTGTTACCCGCAGTCCAGTGATTTCCTCTGTATCTATTTTCCTAGGCATAAATGTTCTGAAAGATCAAAACATATCCTGTTTGTTGGCAGAGGCCAAGAAGGTCTGTGGGCAAAAATGGGGGAGGGGCTTGTGGGCCATATAGCTCAATGTGATCCGAGCCTAAAATACCTACCACAAAGAAGGTAGACGGCAGACAAAATGAGTAGGCATCGTACGTACACAGCCTAAGCAGAGGCTACTGTTTGCCTCCCATCAATAAGTTGTCTGTTCATTACTTATCTGGGCCCACAGGAAGCTTTAAGGGACTACTATTATGATAGAACCTCATAGAGATCTCAAAGTTTCAGAAGAACGGTTAACATCTCAAACGCAAATGCCAAATCCAATGGGATGTGTACCCACTGTCTCGGGAGATAAGTCGCTCATGGCGTTGGGCCAAGCTTGTTACTCCTTCACCTTGGATTTGGTTAGTGACTACTGGTAGGTCCCAGTGAGAGAGCAGAACCAAGAAAAACTGCTTTTTTCACCTTATTGGGACTGTACAAGATCAGTTGCATGCCTTTTGAATTAAACCAATGCCACTATACTTTCCAAAGAATAATGGAGTGGTACCATAAAGACTACAATTTCAAGACCGTCCTGATCTATCTAGATGATATTATCATCTTTTCTAAAACCTTGATAAAGCAGAAGATCCAATATCTAGAAACAGCAATTGATTGCTTATGCAAGTCACAGCCTCAGCCTACTTGGACTTTGTGAAACTAGGAGCCTTGGAGCAAAGATGGATTGTGTGGCTGGCTTGTTTTAATTATAACATAGACTACAAGCCGGGGAGGCTCAATGATCATGCTGATGCCCTCTGTTGGTTCCCAGTGGAAAACCCACCAGAGATGTTTTACGAGTGAGGAAGACTTGGAATTAGCCTCTGTTCTGTCCAATCAGTTCTCCCCTGCATGTATGTCCAAGAGGCAACAAGCAGATCTGCTCCCAGAGATGACTGAAGTCTTCACCTTGGCTGAATGGGCCATCCTCCAGCTAAAGGACCCTTCTCTGGTACAGCGATTCCTCTCCAGACCTCAGAAGCCCACTTGTTAGGAATTGTCAGGGATTGTCCAACATGTCTAGGGTTCTGCTGAGGACCTACTGGAAATCCAAGACAATGTGCTTTACTGCAGAGCTCACATTGCTACTGAGGGACATTCTTCAAATAGTGGTCCCCAGTCACACATTCTACAGGTTTGTGGAGTAATGCATGCAGCCATATACTTTGAAGTGGATCGCACTGAAGCACACGTCAGGACTCAGTACTTTTATTGCCCTGAGCTATCAGGGGGTGTACAACAAGCCTGTCATGAGTGTACCTCCTGTGTTGTACATAAGGCCACCCTAGAATAAACTATCCCCAAGACCACCATCGCCTCAGAACCTTTTGAACTACTGACAATGGGTTTCCTAACCGTGAGCGCCCCCCTCGTCCAAGTTCTGTGCATTAGTAATCGTGGACCACCAAAGATTAGACCGCTGTGACCCCTGTCAGCCTGTTCTGGAGCCATGTGGTACAGCCTTATGGGTAACACATTCTGTCAGACCAAAGCCCTAATTTTGAATCCCAGGTATTTTCTGAACTGTGCCAAGGTATGTTACGCCGCCGCTCACCTACGTGAATCTGGCCCATAGTTCTCAAACTCCACAAAAACTCTCCAAGAAGCCACTCTGGAAATTCTCCCGCTGCAGCCGGGGGACTGGGTGTTAGTGAAAAACCCAAAATTCGAACAAGGAAGCAAACTGGAACTTTGTTGGGAGACCACCCCGTATTATGTAGAAAACTAGCTATTTCCATTGTCCCCTGTATATGACATGGTGGGGTTGATTTACTAAAGGGAAATCCACTCTGCAAATCCACTGAAAGTGCAGTCGTTGTAGATTGCTGTAGATCTGAGGGGAAGCTCTGAAATTAGGGGAAGCTCTGCTGAGTTTATCATCCAATCATGTGCAAACAAAAATGCTGTTTTTTATTTTCCTTGCATGTCCCCCTCAGAGCTACAGCGACTGCACTTGAAAGTGCACAGGGGTGGTAACTATTTCCTAATCAAAATGTTGTCAGTTGGACATGCAATAAGAAAAAAAATTAAAAGGAAAAAAAATGTTGCTGTATATTGTGATATTGTATGCGTTCAGATTTGTAAAGATCACAGTTCAGAGGTAGACAGCACATGGAGTTATCAGCTCACAAGATTTATGTCTGGATGAACAGCTATTTTTTTGCAATTGTCAAATAGATATAATATACAGTATTGCTTTTAATGGTATATTTAACAGACCAAAAGGGCAAAAATAAGACAAATGTATTGTTAGGCCCCTTTCACACGGGCGGGCCGTTCAGGTCCGCATGTCAGTTTTTTTGGTGAACCTGAATGGACTATGCAAGTCTATGGAGCATAGGCGTGCGCACAGGGTGTGCCAGGTGTGCCCAGGCACACCCAAATCACCCCATGAACATTAGTGTTAACGTTCTGTGTAGCAGCAGGAACATGGGAAAGATCTCTCTCCTACCGGCTCTGCCATAAGAGGAGGGTTTATGCTATTCCCTTTCACTATGTCGGCAGGGAGAACAATGTGTCGGGGTCATATATATGTAGACACATACACATGCATGTGTGTTTGAGCTTAAGGGTGCACACCCTAATGCAATAGGCTGCGCACACCTATGCTATGGAGTGTCGGATGTCAGCGGTGACCATGTCCGCTGACATCCGATCTGCTAAAATCAGACATATTACAATACATCGCCATCCGTCCTGGCGGCTTGGATCGGGAGAGATCTGATGAAACCGGAAATCGTCTCCTTTTCTCTCCCCACTGGTGCCCTTCTGTGCCCGGAGCTTGTCCTTCCCCATGTGCCAAATCAGGGCCGGTTTTGAGCCGGTTCATAGTGGTAGTTAAGCCTGTGAAGCTGGAGATCCAGGGAGCCAGGAGAGAGCACGTCTCACTGCTCCATGCGCCAAGCCACACCCCCCCTTTACAACTCCTTTAAAAGAGAAGTAAAGGTTGGTTTTTCTTCATCATACTTACTTTGGTGGATGCAGCATCGGTCTGATGCAGTGCACATGAACAGAGACAGGCTGTAAAGAGGCTGCAGGGCCATCATCATCATTAAATGTAATAAAGGTGTGACAGGAAGTCAGGTAAATCTGTGGGTGTTGTCACAAACGGGACATACATTTCTGCCTTGCTTAGACAATACACTAATCATTATTAGGCGTCGGCTGCGAGAAATAGCCAGGAAAGGTTGGAGGGCGTTGGAAGACTTCAGCTGTTCAGAATGAGGCAATTAAGGCCTCTATAAGTAGTCCAAAGGATTACCACTGAATTGCTGCATCATTCCTAAGGCTTTGTGAGTAGGAGAGCAGCGTACTGAAAGTATTCTGAGGAGGTGAGGAGAGGAGTGATTTTTCTGTGTGATAAAAATCAAAAGATTATTGTTTTGTGCTGTACGACCAGCACTGTCTGCCCAGCGCTAGGCTAAGCCAGACTCCATAGACAGGTTCCTGTGTGGAAGGTAGACACCCAGAGTGGCTAGGGTTTATTTTATGTTAGATTTTGTTTATGTTGTTTGGATGCTTGCTATTGTTTTCCAGCAAGATGGAAAAATAAACCAAAAACGTTGTTTTCAACCGTCTTCGACTGCCAGTCTGTATAAATTCAGTGTGTGGTGAACCCATCCAAGGGGTCACACACCCCGCTACCGAGCTAACCCCTTTCAAAGGCTATACAACATTCTGTTACCTACATGACATTCATTGAAAGTTTACTTCTACTTTAAGGACTTGTTTACACTTTCAGCCATCATTGTCGCCCCTCTGAAAAGGCATTTTACAGGTGGCTCACAGGCAATAAGTTACCACCCAGACAGATGTTATACATCTTGAAAACCCACAGCACCGTAGTGCAACTGTATTGCAACAGCGTGCATTACACATGGTTGGATCACACTGAATTGGTAACGTTTGGCTGCCATACTGCCTTTTTAATGCGACTTGTACTATAGTTTTTGCTGCACTATACAGGGCCGATCCTGGGCAGGTGCATGGGGTGCAGCACACCCAGGCGCCACATAGGTGGGGGGTGCTGAAGTGCCAGAGTGCTTCCCTTCTGCCTCCTTCTCTTCCAGAGGCAGCTCTCTCCACCGGCAACTGACAGGAGCGGATCAGAGGAGAAGAGACGGTGCCGCCAGCGCCGCTGTGTTTCCTGCCCAAGTCCATCCTCCCTCCCTCCTCCTGTCAAAGGAGTAGAGCAAAGCAGCCAGAGACCATAGCGGCAGTCTCTGAGCATCTCCTGTAGTATGTCTGCAGTCTCTGAGCATCTCCTGTAGTATGTCTGGAGTCTCTGACCATATCCTGTATTATATCTGCAGTCTCTGACCATCTCTTGTACTATGTCTGCAGTCTCTGACCATCTCCTGTATTATATCTGCATTCTCTGACCATCTCCTGTATTATATCTGCAGTCTCTGACCATCTCCTGTAGTATGTCTGCTATCTCTGACCATCTCCTGTACTATGTCTGCAGTCTCTGACCATCTCTTGTATCATGTCTGCAGTCTCTGACCATCTCCTGTACTATGTCTGCAGTCTCTGACCATGTGGGGGCGCCCAAAATATTTCTGCACCCATGCGTATGTGACCATAGGATCGTCCTTGGCACTATATCTGAGCCAGTTTGTACTAACATGGCTGGTGACCATGTTAACTTGCTGCTGGGCACTCAGGGGGTAGTAAAACTGGCTATTGTTAGTAAAACTGGCTATGTTTTTAACAGAATAGGTAATTGATGATCAGACAGAGGGTAACTGTAACTTTGCTTAATAGTTTGCTTAACAGGTGCAAAGATAAAGCAATTCTGCAGAACATGTTCAGGATGGCAAAAAATACATACATACAGAATAATGAAAGCTGCACAAAAATTGACTCTTTACAACAAAATCTCTGTAATTCTATCATGGTAACATGTGGCTGCATTGCACAGCCTCTATAAGTATTTTTTAAAACACGGAATCAATCTTAGAATCACTGCTTCAATAAACCAGTTCAGAACACAGATACTTTTGATTATCTGCATTAACAGTAAAGTCCATGGTGGCTCTGGTAACACAGGTGAGAATCTGAAGGAATCCAAGGCTCAAGGACAAAGGGCCACCCCACTGGAACTGAAATACTCAGGTAGAAATCTAGGATGCGTTTCCCACAGCAGTTGGGCCTTTCAGCAGTGCTGGATTAAACTCTGAGGAGGTCCCTAGGTATTAAAAACCTTGGGGCCCCCCTCTCAGGTTTCTAGAAGTTTTACATGTGCCTTTTACTCTAGTGGGATTGACAGAGACTCATTACTTAATTGATTTCCCTGATCCAATCTCAGGGTTACCCATACTGCCGTCTGATTCAAATTATAAAGTGAGACAAATGCAATCAAAAAACAGACCACATGCTCACCTTCCAACGATAACATTGAACTGTGTAGTGTGCAAATCAGCCACTAGATGGAAGATGACCACCACTACTGTACATACACATATACATTGCGGCAAAAAAAATTAAAAGCTGATAGATAAAGAAAATTAGGTTTAAAGAAACAAACTGTAATGTGAACCTGATGACAGCGCCCTCTAAGTGCAGTAAGTATGCAGTTTAATAGGGAAAACCTAATTAAGTACACTCACAAGATTGTGGTGATGACAGGCATAATGGGGTTTCTTTCGCTCCGACTTCCGGGTGAGGGAAGACTCCGATGTCAGTGGTGTGGACTGGTGTGCATGATCAAGTCTGTCCTCCGGCCACACTGCTGGTGCACGGTGCTTCCGGATGGATGGGACTATGATCGGCAGTACACTTCGGATGACCTCACTTCCAGGTCGGGTCAGCGGGGCGGTGCTCGCGTTCGGAGTATGTGTACTCCTTCCTCAGGCTTGGATAACTGCTATATTGGGTGATGGAAATTTATACATGGGTACGCTATGAGACTGCGGGCAGACGGAGGCATGTAAACTGACCACGGTATCAGGGATCACCATTTATGATTAGTGTGGTCAGCACACCTAGGAGGACACAGTAACAGGCAGGATTAAACAGTTTTTTTACAGCATAGAAAGGGACAAATGACACCGCACAAGCACTGTGCGGTTTAACATGCTATAAAGGAACAGGTTATTTTTTTAGGGTTACAGCCTCTTTAAGGCAAAGTATAGAAGTTTTTTTTTTAAGATAAATTACTGGACAAATTAAATATGAAACATATTAAAGATGAAATACCCAAAAGACACCAAGATTCAACTATTAATACACATGGACAATACTTAGGCAATATTTGTGTTGCTTGAAATTCGGCTGTAATGAATATATGATTGCATTGATAAAAGTTATCCTTAAGCCCCCTTTTACACTTGTACGACTTCAAAGTTGCGCGATTTTACCGCGATTTTACCGCGATTTCGCCTCGATTTCGATGAATGCGTGTGTAAGTGGCATCAGAACCGGACCAAAGTAGTGCACGGACTACTCTGAAGTAGGCACAACTTAAAGTCGTGCCAGTATGAATGGTAGTCATTGAAAATAATGGAGAATGACTTGTCATACGATTTTGCAGTCCAAAATCGTGAGACAAGTTGTATAAGTGTGAAAGGGGACTAACTCTACAAAACAGCCACCAAACAAAGAGAGACATTGTGACCTGAATTAATGAAATTATGCCTGCCCACTGCTAGTACCAGTTTAATCTAAAGGGGTTGTAAAGGTATGTTTTTTATTTTCTAAATAGGTTCCTTTAAGCTAGTGCATTGTTGGCTTACCTTTTCCTTCAATTTCCCTTTTAAATGTTTTTTATCTTTGATTTTCTTTGTCTGAATTTCTCACTTCCTGTTCCTCCTCAGTAAGCTGTTCAGTAAGCAGTTCTGGCTGACTAACCACCGCTCGGATAATGGTGGCAAGTTTACGGAGGAGAAACAGGAAGTGAGAAATTCAGACAAATAAAAAAAACATTTAGAAGGGAAATCGAAGGAAAAGGTAAGTGAACCAACAATGCACTAGCTTAAAGGAACATATTTAGAAAATAAAAAATGAACCTTTACAACCCATTTTAATCTAAGGGCCCTTTCACACCATCGGACGAACGGTCCGCTTTTCATAAGTCCGTTTACGGACTTACAATGGTTCCCTATGGGATCACGGCCGTTAGCGGATGGAGCATCCGCTAACGTCCGTATTTACCCGCCTCCGTCAGGATCCGGTTTTTCAGACGGAAGAAAACCCTATTTTTCTTCCGTCTGACGGATCGGATGAATACGGACAGATGGTCCGTATTCATCCGATTCCCCATAGGGGAGAGCGGAGGAGAAACAGGGCGGTCTCTGCACTGTGTGCGGGGACCGCCCTGTCAGCCGACAGCTCAGCGGGGATTAACGGAGGAATCCCCGCTGAGCCAAACGGATCAATACGGACCTGCTCCGTGTGAAAGAGCCCCTAACTGATGTTGAACTTAATATAATTGTTTTGACTCTTTCAACCAGGTGTCTTGTTTTGTCCTGTATACTTTAAGCACTGTATTATAGATTCCGCTTTAGCTTACATTGAATATTTATTTCTCTTTAGTGATCAGTGGCCAACAAGAGGTGGGGGACCAAGAGGAGCCCAAAACTTTACAGAAAGTAATTAGAAGAAAGAATGATGGATTAAAGGCATAGGAAAAATGATTAATCAGGAAAGAAAGTGACAATACTTTGGCAGGAACTGAAATGATTGATGGACAGGGTTATTGCACAGCTGGATGGACAGCTGTTGAGTCAAATAAATATATAATGCAGATACAAAAAGAGAGGCGTATCAGCAATGAATAGGGTTTGACAAGGAGCAGATCAGAACTGACAGAAGAGAGTGTAAAGGCGACACTGAATGAATAGTATTTAAGACAACGGCTAGGACGAGCTCATAGGCGGTAGAATTGGAAAGAACATATATTAGCCAGTGATCTTTAAATGGAGACAGATAGTGAATACATCAAATAGGTGTATGAGAACACAGGGATTTGTCATCAAGTGACCTCTAAGTAAAAAGACAAACTTAAAAGAAATGTATACAGTTCAACTCTGAGCTAATTTTAATTGTTAAAAATCTCCATGGGAACTTCTAAAAAAAAAAAAAAAATAGTATCTCTAGCTACAATACTCACATTCAATCCAGAGTTGATCCTCACAGTACCTGCACTTCACCAAAAGATGTCCCCATTGTTCCTGATTTAAAGGGTTAATTCACCATTACTAACTTATGTCAAGAACTACAGTACATTTACATGCAATGGTAATTTTTTTTAAAGAATGCTCACTTTCACATCTGGTCATTTCATTGCCCTTTACTCTCCATGCAGATGGCAGGATTTCGATGGACGGCGTTCAACATTGTCTCCTGGGAAGCATGACACTGCTCCCAAGAGACATCCCAGCAAACAATGCGGCGCCGGGGAAAAGAAGAGATACGCCTACTCCCGCGGGAGGAATACCCGGAAGTCCACCTTTACAGAGCTAATTAAAGGTATTTAAATCATCAGAAAAAAAAAAAAAACAATAGGCATATGTTTATGTATATGGTGCACTGATCAGGATAAGCTAATGTTAATATTTTGGGTGAACCTCCACTTTAAAGTGGAGGTTCACCCTAAAAACATTTTTCTAACATTATATTGTGCTCACTTCCAACATTGACAGTATGCTGATTATTTTTTTATTTTTTGCTGTACATAACGTCGTATAGCTATTTTCCCCCCCGGCTTCCGGGTAGTGGCTCCCGCGGGAGTGAGCGTTCCTATGCAGAGGCTAAGTGATTGACGTGATGACAAAAACTTCCCCCTGGCGCATAAGGCGCGTCACCAGTTTCCGAAAGAAGCCAAACGTCGGTGCGCAGGCGCCATATAGCGCCGTATAGAGCCGACTCGCAGTTCGGCTTCTTTCGGAAACTCGTGACGCGCCTTGTGCGCCGGGGGGAGTTTTTGTCATTACGTCAATCACTTAGCCTCTGCATAGGAACGCTCACTCCCGTGGGAGCCACTACCCGGAAGCCGGGGGGGAAAATAGCTATACGACGGTATGTACAGCAAAAAATAAATAAAAAATCAGCATACTGTCAATGTTGGAAGTAAGCACAAGGTAATGTTAGAAAAATGTTTTTAGGGTGAAACTCCGCTTTAAGTTCCTTTCAGACAGAGTGGAAGACATCAAGGTGGATGACAGGTCCGTGTCCACTTCGCTATGCAAAGTGAAAACGGACACAGCTGGCTGTTCTCTATGGGTTGGTCAAATGAAAAGAACTGCCTGTCCATTTCCATCCAACTGTGATCTAATCCAATCACTGGACAGATGGGGAATGGATACCCATCCATCTGTTTTTAGCAGACTAGCTCGGATGCCGGCAGGTGCCAGTGGACATATATCCACTGACATCCGCTGCTACATAGAGAACAATGGGTGGTCCGCTGAAAAGCTGACAGGTGGACCCGATCGGGCCGCTGATGTAAAAGGGGCCTTAGAGATGTAGCATAATGTGTCAACTCAATTATTTTCTCAAAATGAAACATGTTTAAGGTAGATACATATGTAGCGCCTGGTTACTTCTAAGAACCGGTGCTAATTTAAATGTATAGGGGGTCAGAGAGCTAGTTAGCTCTGACCAGGCTGATTTGTTTGAATTTGGGTCTCTGTCTCAGCTTGGCTGTGCTGTGGGCTCATTCTGTTCCCACCCCAGGACAACAGGTGGCAGCAGTGGAGTCAAGGTTTGGGTGCTTTTCCTCTGCAGCCTATCAGGAGGGGTTTTTCTTGCTGTGCATGCTGGGGGAGGGTCTTTATAAGACAGACACAATTGGTCTGGGTCATCTTCTTTCAGTGTGGCACCCACCTTTAGGGTGACCACATCACGGCGTCCTGGCGAAATGGCCTTCCAGGCCGGGGTGCGCGCGCCACTCGGTTTTTCTGGTTCCGGGACCACGTTGGTCCGGAACATTTAAGCTGTGGCTGGGCCCCAGTGATTGACTGGGTCCCCAATCCTGAGAAGATCCCAAGCGTTGTTCCTTTGAGGAAGCTGTTCGGTGGGGAGTCCACCTGAGGAGAGCCAAGAGAGGCTGGCGATCCAATAGGGTCTCGACAATCCACCAGGGCTCAAAGTAACCGGGTACTGAAAGGCTGGACGTTGGTCACCTATCAGTTGGTAACCTAACTGCAAACTACCTGAAGGAGATCCAGGTGCAAAGTCTATCAAGGAGGATTATCTCCGCTATCTCAATTCTAAGGAGGGTCTGTGGCAGAGACTTTTCCCTTAAAGTTCCGAGTGATACCCTGGCTGCCAGGTCAGTGAGAGAGGCCTGTCCATGTACACTATACCCACTCCGGCTGGAGTGGCGAAGTAAACAAAGTGTTGCTGGAAGCAGGACTGTTTCCTTATTGTTACACCTGAGTTTGCTGTTTCTTCTTTTACTGCAACTTTACTCTTCATCACAAGTTTTATTGTTTTTACCTGGCTGGGTAATAAAGAGCACAGAAAAAGACACCTGTCATGGACATTCCATTACTGCTGCTTTCACCATACACCCCTAGACGGCAGAGGAGCCACGAGGTAACATGCCACCCAAGACAAACCAGCAGCTCCTTCTGGGGTAGTGCTACACATACTTGAAAGATTGACCTTTGCCCAAACTGCCAGTTGTGACAAAAAGGTCACCCTTCTTTTATTCCTCTAGGATTGTGGAAGAGGGGGGAATTCTATATCTTGACTATTGTCTGATATCAGAGGCTGAGTATAATTGAGTTAATATCAGAGGCTAGGATCATATTTTTTATTCAATATCTTGGCTGACCTCAGAGTCTTGGCTCGTATTTCTTGCCTGATATCTTGGCTGACATTTTGGCATATATCACATGCTAAGATTGATTTTTTTTAATGGCAAAATAGACTAGCATCAAACATTCTATGGAAGCTCAAGGTTGTACATAGCAGTGAAGCAAATACCTTCTTAAGACCTGACTTTCCATACTTCCATGGTAATAGGATAGCTATGTCTATAGTTTGCACTTTCTTCTATCATATGCTGCTTGAGCTTTTGCTAATAAGTAGGGCCTTTTCTTCATGTGGGGCAGGCTTATAATTTTCTTATTCTGTCCATCGTTTTTTTTTTAATACAGACATTAATGTGCTTTCAGAAACAGATGTGTAATAGGGACATAAAACAGTGCATGCTTCAAATGGGCTTAGCTATCATGAAGGTATGTGACTGGCAGATTGACTGCCTCCTTGCCAGTAATATTCAGTATCACTATACTCGCTCATGCCGCTGCATTACAAAAATAGGACAGAACTAAAATGGCAAGGATTGTCATATCGGAATAGAAGTGTTCAGTGGAGGAGAGAATAAAGAGATGATGTTTAATGTTCACATAAAGCACTTTCACTTGAATCATCAGTTCTTTTCTTTGAATTTTGACATATTAAAACATGGCAGAATTATTAAATCCTTCCTGTATTAACCATCAGAAATCACTCGATAAGCACCTAAGAATATGGGACAATGGTTTGTGGATCAAAAGAATTATTGGCTCTTAAAATGAATATGCATAATGCATAATGCCTCGTACACACGGTTGGAATTTCCGATAGAATTTTCAGTCGGAATTCCAATGTAGCTGACTGCCATCAGTCTTGCATACACACTGTCAGACTAAATTCCGACCGTCCAAAACGCGGTGACGTAAAACACTACAACGAGCCGAGAAAAGTGAAGTTTAATGCTTCCGAGCATGCGTCGACTTGATTCTGAGCATGCGTGGGTTTTTTCTCCGTCGGAGTTGCACACAGACGATAGGAATTTCCGATCGTTTTTTTCCCACCGGAAAAAAATAAAACATGTTCTATTTCTAAACACTGATGGAAAAAAGTCCGATGGGGCCCACACACGATCGGAATTTCCGATGAAAAAAGTCCATCTGACTTTTTTCATCAGAAATTCTGATTGTGTGTACACCATTCACTGTAAGCCAAGCCATTAGGATTCACTGTAAGCTGTCTGCTATAAGGATTCACCGTGAGTCATCTGTTATAATGATTCTGTGTGAGTTGCCCTCTATATGGATTTAGTGTGAGCCGTTCAACTATAAAGATTCACTGTGAGCTGTCTGCTATGAGGATTAATTTTCAGACATCCGCTATAAAATTCACTGTGAGCCATCTGCTATAAGGATTCACTGTAAGTCATCCACTATAAGGATTCACTGTGAGCTGTTCGCTATAAAGATTCACTGTGAGCTGTCTGCTTTAAGGATTCACTGTGAGCTGGCCACTATAAAATTCACTGTGAGCCCTCCGCTATAAGGATTCACTGTGAACGTCTGCTATAAAGATTCGGTGTGAGCTGGTCACTATAAGGATAAATTGCACGACTCCAGATCAACTTTCTTTGCAAACATTTTGCAAGTTTGCTGCAAGTTCTGGTTCAGTTATGTTGTGTAATAGTCATCCCACCCCAGGAGTCACTGTGACGTTTAGAGCTCTTGCCGTAGGCTCACCACTGCAACTTTGCTCTTGCTAGAGACTTGCCACGCAAATGAAAGTGCCAACTGCAAATTGTGCTCCAAATGTTCTGCAAGTGTACAACTTACCAGAGAAAATGTGCAGCAAGTAACAAGACTTACAATTTAATACTGCCAATAATTTGTGGCAAGTTATACTTGCTATCTGGGTTATTAATGAAGGCTTCTTGAGCCCCCTTAGGGAAAGAGAGCCTTGACTGATGGGGGCATGGCCAGGTACAAGATAAGGCGGCTCCAAGAATTGGTTGCTAGAGGGAATGGGCTGGGCCTGAGCTCTGGAAAAAGTATTGCCCCAGGGAATTCTGGGACTTTTGAAGAACGTGGTTGGAAGAGCTGCCCACCCTCCCCCTTTATTCTCTGGTATGTCACAGCTTGCTGCGGTTTCTTGACCTTGCCAGCATAAAATGGCTGTAATGGGCTATGCCCTTGATGAAAATAAGTAGGCAGGCCTGTCCAGCACTTATGGTAAGGACAGGCCCCCTCCCCCTTTTGGAATTGTGTGCTTACAGTACAACTGTGACTGCAACTGGTTGAAAAGTGTTCACATGTTATGTTTTAATTCAATAAAGCTGTGGCCTTGCCCTTTCCAACCTAATGGTTGTAAGTGCGTTTATTTAACGGGGTGAGGGGGCAAGGTGGAAGGTTTTTCTATAGATCTATGTTACAGTTAATTGTACCTGGGATCATTGAGCCTCAGCAGTCAAGGTTCCCTGTGAGCCATCTGCTATAAGGATTCACCCTGAGCAGTCTACTAAAAGGATGGATGAACTTGAATGGACTTAGTTATTTCTAACTTGTGTGTAAACTTAAAAACATGTCAATATGTTTACATTGGTATGGTCTAGAGAGGAGACACTTCCTGCCTAGATAGCAAGCAATTGAGCTGCAAGTTTGAAAATGACTTTTTCAAATTTGTGGCAAGTTATCCTTGTGTAGTGCCCCCCTTACTTTCAGTGCGGGCGCTACACTAAATTTAGTGGGGAATGGAAGGGTTCGTTTTACTCCCATTCGTGATTTATGGAAACTCAGGCTGCTGCCCACTTCAGAATTGGTCCTGTAGGTCAGTCTGCGCTCCAGGGGTATGTTATCACCCCCTGGTCTGTTTCCTCCCAGTGATCCGCAAGTGACGCTCCGGCTGCCAGGCCTGAGATAACCGCCTGTCCGGGGGCACATTACCCACCCTGATTGGGGTGGCGACGTATTGAGCTATATCATTGCTGAGAGCAGGCTTGCTCTCTCTTCATATCCAAGGCCTGATACTAAAGTTTTCTCTACGCTCATCAACCTTTCTCTGTCATGTGCCATGTTGATGTTGGCCGTGTTGGGCCTTGGAATAAAGCATTGAAAACTGAATTGATGTCTGGACACTTGCTCTTTATTCACACTCACAGTAATCACCCCTAGACCAAGTCAAGAAGGTAACTCAGTAAGCCGTTCCCAAACTAATTAGCGGCTCCTTCGGGGTGAGCGCTACACTTGCTATCTAGGTGTGTCCAAAAAGATGGTTCATGTAGGTCAATTTTAGTCATAACCTAAAAGGTAGATCTCTGCTTCAGACCTTCATGCATTAAGGCAGCACATCTACCATCATTGCTTTTCTTGTACACAGCAGTGAAAAATTCAGTTTTGTGCACTCATCATATATCTTTGCATACTATACATACTGCAAGTAGAACTGTTAATGGTTATTAATGCTGGTATTCCAGCCTGTACAGTAAGGAAACCTCTATTAAGGAGGTATGGTGGCTGCAATTACCAATTAATTGCAATTCAATCTTCAAAAAAGCTGAAGTCATGCTGATCCTGTGACTTCTGTACTTCCAAGTCACTGATTCAGAACAAAAATGCAAATTTTGACTTGTGTGACTACTGCGGCTTTTCTAATCTGTATGGTTGTTCCAAGTAAGCTTCTAAAATTAGATCTAAACCCTAATTGCACGCCGAAAAGTTTGTTAAGCACTGTGTATCATTAAAAAAAATTATATTTATTTATAATATATATTTTATCTTCATCCATTTTGTGCTGTTTATCTTCTCCAATCTCCAGCATCTTTCAGCCACTTCTTGTCTATAGGCTGTGGGTCCAGGTTTGGCTGCACATCACATCATTGCTCTGGATTGACTTCCTGATGGATATAACAATGTACCATGCCTGTGTGTCAGCACAGTTGCTTATAGCAGTGTTTCCCGACTCCAGTCCTCAAGGCACGCCAACAGGTCATGTTTTCAGGCTTTCCATTATTTTGCACAGGTGATTTGATCAGTTTCACTGCCTTAGTAATTACCACAGCCGTTTCATCTGAGGGAAATTCTGAAAACCTGACCTGTTGGTGTGCCTTGAGGACTGGAGTTGGGAAACACTGGCTTATAGTATCAACCATAGGCACATTTGACAGTCACAATACAATAGCACAATTGGGACACAGTTGTCACTTTGTATTTGGAAGTGCCTGAACAAGGACTTTCATGGCAAGATTAGTGGGTATTATTTTAAGTAAAGGTGTATGCTTTGACGAGGGTCTAACTTTCTTAGCTGTCCCCCCATGAGTCACTCCTTTTCCTGCACTGCATGGTGGATAGATGGGAGGGGAGACTCTGAGGGTTTGGGGAGCACTGACAGGGTGAGGGAGGAGGATTTTTTCATCAGGGAAGGGTGTATTGTTTTATTCTGTCCCTTTTAGGTCATTTTCCCATATTGGTATGCATATTTGATATGGTTAGAAATGATATGTTCTTATATTTATCAATATAATTTTCTGTTCTTGTTTTGTTTTTTCATTTAGAGTTGAACTTCGGAGTATGCTCATAATCTAAAGTACTCGCATATCGAAGCAAGTTTTCCCATTGAAGTCAATGGAAACAAAAATAATTTGTTCTGAATTGACTTCAATGGGATGCAATACCGAATTCGTCCAGACGTGGGGGGCGCCAGAGAGCGCCCAAAATGGCATGAGGACACTTTGGATCGTTTCCTGCGCCCCCGTACCTCAGGCCAAATAAGGTACTCCAGGCCTATTTACGGCTCTGCTCAGCTTCTGCGCCCCCGTACCTCAGGCCAAATGAGGTACTGCAGGCTTGAATTCTGCTCGTTTTGCGTGTCAACACTCGCAAACCGAGTCAGAATTTTAAAAAAAAGTTGCTCGCAAATCAAAAAGCTCTCAAACCAAGTTACTCTTAAACCGAGGTTCCACTGTATATTCAAGAGTGGATACTGAGAAAACAAGCTCTGTGAAACACGTCAATCCTATGCGCTGATAGAATGTTATGTTAATGATTTATATTTGTAATGCCTTATGTTGCAATTAGACTTGTACTGGATACTTTTAGTAAATTTAGATGGCATTTTAACATTTTTGAATAAGGGCCCTTTCACACGGGCGGACAAACAGTCCGTTTTTTACAAGTCCGTAAACGGACTTGTAATGCTTCCCTATGGGATTGCAGACATTGGCGGATGATGCATCCGCTAACGTCCGCAAACATCCGCGTCCGCAAAGATCCGCTTTTGCGGACGGAAGAAAACCCTATTTTTCTTCCGTCTGGTGGAACGGATCAGATGAATACGGACACACGGTCCGTATTCATCCGATTCCCCATAGGGGAGAGCAGAGGAAAGACAGGGCGGTCTCTGCACAGTGTGCGGGGACCGCCCTGTCCGCCGACAGCTCAGCGGGGATTTACGGATGATCCCCGCTGAGCCGACGGACACACACGGGGCGGATCAATACGGATCCGCTCCGTGTGAAAGGGCCCTAAAACTTGACTGTTTTTAAATTTTGTGTATGTTGGTATTTCCCTGTGTTGCCACATTTTAACGTTTCACCTTTTTTGGGGACCACCACCCCATTTTGGATTTCACCCTTGTGATAGAAGGAGCTCTATTTATGTGTTCAGTTTGTACATTTGGGATTGTTCTTTGCTTATCCCGCACATCAGATAGACTTACTGGTAAATATTAAAGGGGTTGTAAAGGTCAGGGGCGGACTGACAACTCATGGGGCCCCCGGGCAATAGAAGATTATGGGGCCCCTCTGGCTTACAGATGGCCACCACGCCAGGAGGCAGTGCAGAGGCAGGGCAGCTAAAATCTTGGGATATTCACATTAAAAGCATGTCAGTTTCAGACATATCAGGGACAGATCAAAAAAAAACACAGATTTTTACATACTGTCCCTGGTTTTACTGAGCCTGGCAACCCTGATGGGGCCCCCTAGTGGCATGGGACCCTCGGGCAGTGCCCGAGTGACTCAATGGTCAGTCCGCCCCTGGTAAAGGTTTGTTTTTTATTTAATAAATAGGTTCCTTTAAGCTAGTGCATTGTTGGTTCACTTACCTTTTCCTTCGATTTACCTTCTAAATGTTTTTTTTCTTTGTCCGAATTTCTCACTTCCTGTTTCTCCTCAGTAAGCTTGCCCCCATCACCTAAACCATTCTGGCTGGGGGTTAGTCCGCCAGAACAGCTTACTGAGGAGGAACAGGAAGTGAGAAATTCAGACAAAAAAAAAAACATTTACAAGGGAAATCGAAGGAAAAGGTAAGTGAACCAACAATGCACTAGCTTAAAGCGCGGGTTCACCCAAAAAACAAGTATATCGTCGTATCTATGCGCCTGATTCATAGAATCAGTTACGCATAGATTTCCCTTAGATCCGACAGGCGTAAGTCTCTTACGCCGTAGGATCGTAACTGCATATTTACGCTGGCCGCTAGGGGCGTGTACGCTGATTTACACGTCAAAATATGTAAATCAGCTAGATCCGCGAATTCACGAACGTACGCCCGGCCGACGCAGTACAGTTACGCCATTTACGTTAGGCTTTTCCCAGCGTATAGTTACCCCTGCTATATGGTGGCGTAAGTGCGGCGTACCAATGTTAAGTATGGCCGTCGTTCCCGCGTCAAAATTTGAAAAAGTTACGTCGTTTGCGTAAGTCGTCCGTGAATGGGGCTGGACGTCATTTACGTTCACGTCAAAGCCAATGACGTCCTTGCGGCGTATTAAGAGCAATGCACACTGGGAAATTCCACGGACGGCACATGCGCCGTTCGGGAAATACGTCAATCACGTCGGGTCACAGAACATTAACATAAAACACGCCCCCCTGTCCCACATTTGAATTAGGCGGGCTTACGCCGGCCGATTTACGCTACGCCGCCGCAACTTACGGAGCAAGTGCTTTGAGAATACAGCACTTGCCCGTCTAAGTTGCGGAGGCGTAACATAAATCAGATACGTTATGCCGCCGCAAAGATACGCAATTCTACCCCAATGTATTTTTCCCATTTTTTTTAAAAAAAGCATTTAAAATCAAGGCAAAAATAAATGCGAGTCCCATTGTCTTGCTTTCTGCCAGCTTACTGCTGAACAGTTGCTTCTTGTCTGAGCCATTTGCTTTAATGTAATAGCCCTTGTGTTCACAATTAGGCCATCCTGTTTAATAAGGCTCCCTCTAGTTTGTTCTAGAGTGATAACTCTAGAGCTGGAGACAGTTTTAGTTAGCAGAGCTTGATTGTGCTAATTCTACTGTGAAATAACACCGCAGCTCTTAAGTGTATGAAATGAAGTTTACTCATTGATACTTCACTGTGCTATCCTTATTTTGGCTAGAAGATGATGGTGTAAGGAAAACACAGTAATTGTCAGACAGGATTATGTCGCCATGGATCAGCGTCCTGTGCTACAAGACCAGTGCATCATGACAAATTAGCAAAAAGCAAAGCGGCTTTAAGGATGTGTCCAATGCTCTACTCACTTCATAGATTTGTATTGGAATTTATTTGAATACATTAGCGGAACATGATAACTAGAATACATTTTACACAAAAAAGAAAATATTAGGCAAAATGGCCATAGCCTCCTCCCTAGAGTTTTTTTTTTCTAGTGTATTTAAGAACATCTTTAACCACTTTCCAACCAGTCACGTGCCTGGTACGTCACTGGACTCCAAGTGGTTGTACCTGGATGATGGCTGCAGCTGCAGGCATCATCCCAGCCTCATGTTTTAGAGCTGACGGTTGGCTTTCTTATAGAAGCAAGCAGCGGGAGGGGACGACCCTCCTCCTGCCGCCTTTCATGGTTTTAACGGGATCACCCGTCCCAACAGAAGTCCTGATCAGTGTTGCCAACCTACCAGATTGAAATTTACTGGCACGACACCCGAAATTTACTGGCGCAGCCACATTTTTACTGGCATTTCACAAAAGTTACTAAATTACATTTTTAGGTGCAAATTTCAGTAGTTAGGCCACAAACATTTACGCTAGGAAAATAGCAATGTGATTTAAGGTAGATATTAAGGTAAAAAAACATATTTTTGTTATTTTCGATATAATAAGGGCAAATTATCACCACCTGCCTTCATCCCCCTCTGTCACTAACACCCCCTGCCTTCACCCCCCTCTGCGGTGCCACAATCTCCCCCTGCCTCCAATCTCCCCCTGCCTCCAATCTCCCCCAGGCCCCCTGCCTCCAATTATCCCTGTCTCCATCCCCCTCTGCGGTTCCACCAACAACCCCTGTCTCCATCCCCCACCCTCTGCGGTGCCACCATCCCCCTCTGCAGAGCCACCAACACCCCCTGCCTCCAATTACCCCCTGCCACTAACACCCCCTGCCTCCAATCTCCCCCTGCCTCCAATCCCCCCCTGCCTCCAATCCCCCCCTGCCTCCAATCCCCCTCTGCAGTGCCACCGCAGCCACCATCACCCCCTGCCACCAATCACCTGCTGCTTCCAATCTCCATGCACAGTTCCAAGCCAAACCGATTTCGACTATTTTTACTGGCAAGTTCCCGCAACCACGGACATTTACGAACAGGGGGAAAAAGTGCCAGTTTTTACGAACTGCCGTAAAAATACAGACGGTTGGCAAGACTGGTCATGATCGACCAGTTGGTGCTTCTGCTGGCTGATCTCAGCTATGGTAACCTGGAAGTAATGACCTGACACTTCCAATTTTCCTGGATGTCAACAGCGCCATTGTCAAAAATCTAAATCATTTGATGTTCACATTCCTTGTGACAGCAATAAAAGTGATTAAAAAAAAGAAAAAGCGACAGTGTAAAAAAAAAAAACTTTTACTGTCTAAAAAATTTAAAGTGGCCCCATCCCACCATGCCTGTGTGCAAAGGCAAACGCATGCGTCAGTTCTGTACTCATACAAACATCAATCATCCCACACAGAACATTAGATCATGGGCAGTAATTCTAGCACCAGACCTCCTCTGTAAATCTAAAGTGGTAACCTGAAAAAGGCTTTTAAAGCGTCGCCTATGGATAGTAAAATTGACATAGTTTGTCACCGTTGCACAGCTGTGCACAATTTTAAAGCATGACATGTTTGGTTATTTACATAACATCGTCTTTTATTTTTTTTGCAATAAAATAAAAAAAGTGTATTTTGTCCAAAAAAAATTGTGATAAAAAAAATACTGCACAAACACAGAATGATATAAAAAAATGAAAACCCACCAATTTATTATCTAGGGTCTCTGCTATAAAAAAAAATATATAATGTTTGAAGATTTCAACTAATTAATAATCTTACTAACAAAAAATACAGATGTATACAAAAACTGCCAGAAAATGCATGGTCTTCAAGTGGTTAAATAGAAAAAAAAGAGTTAATAAAGAAAAATGCTGTGTAGCGCCCCCTTACTTTAAGTATGGGCACTACGCTAAAGTTAGTGGGGAATGGAAGAGTTATTTTGCTCCCATTCACAATTTGCTAAATTCTGGGCTGCTGTCATTCCTGAACTGTCCTGTAGGTCAGTCTGCGCTCCAGGGGTGCTGATTCCACCCCTGGGCGACAGGTGGCACTAGAGGGGTTCTGGCAGAGCCACTTTTCCCCAGCAGCCAATTAGAGGAGTTTTCCCTCGCGGGGCATGCTGGGGAAGAGTATATCTGTGGCAGACGCCATTTTGTGTGGTTCCATGTTGCTGAGAGGGGCCCAGGTGACTTGCTGGGTCCCCAGCTCTACTGAGGAGATCCCAGGCTGGATGCCGTTCGATGGGGGGTCAGCTTGAGAAGAACCCGGAGGCAGGTTGTCCAACAGGGCTTGAACGAACCACCGGGGATCTGGTGACCGGGACATTGACAGGTACACTTCAACTGTCACCCGGTGACCCTTACTTAATCTACTGGGAGGATTAGCTCAATCCGTTCGGTTCACTCAAAGTACTAGGCCTGTGGCAGAGGCCCTAGAGCCAGGTCTGTGGCAGAGGTCTGTTCCTCCAGCAATCTAAAGTGACACTTCAGCTGCAAGGCTCGTGGCAGGAGTCTGTCCGGGGGCACTTCACCCACTCTGGCTAGAGTGGCGATGAACTGTAACTACTACTACTGTGCTGTTGAGAACAGGATTGCTCCTTTCATATCCAGCCCTGATACTGCAAAGTTCTCTATCGCTTTATTAACCTTTTCTCCCTATCTCATGTTGATGTTGGCTATGTTGGGCCGAAAATAAAGCATTTGAAAACCTTCTTTGATTGACTGGACATTCGCTTACTACTCTACTCATCAACTACACCCTTAGACAACACTGAGAGGTAACTTAATATGCCGATCCCAACAACAACCAACGGCTCCTGAGGGGGTAGCGCTACAGCTGTATGAAAACAACTTTAATGCCAGAAAAAAGCTCTTACACACAATACTGCTGTTTGAAGATCAGCATTTCTGGACATAATTCCAGACGTGTCTAGGCAGGTGCAGTCCATCTTCTCCACTGCAGCTGGCGCTCAACCACAGAGACATTGAAGAGGGAGAGGAAGTCAAGAGAAACATGGTTCCACTATAGTTTCCTGGGTCATTGGGGAATGTGATCTGCTTGGATGCTGGCCACCCATATGACTCTGGTGGCAGAGTCTATTTTGGACCCTGGCTCTTGGGTTTGGCATGCATTCTAGCTTGTGGGATAGGTCATCAGTCTTTCAGGGACAGTATTAGTAGTAGGGAAAGGTTCCAGATGGGGAGGGAAATGGTAGGGTTTCACTAATCTCAGGGAAACCTCCCCACTTGGGCTCGGACTGGTCAGACCACATTTCGTCCCTCAGGACAAACGCTGTCAACTAGGCAGAGACCTGCTCCGCTACATGCTTTTGCCATCCGTGAGTGTTTCCGGTTGGGCCTCCTTCCACTGTGCTTGCTGTGAACTGTTGTACATTGACTGCAAAAAACATTCAACTGCATATGGACTGAGTGTGTGTTACTACCAACCCACCTCACTACACCTAACCACACGTGTATTTGCACATATTTACTGACTGGCAACACAGACATCTCAAATCTCCCGAAACTCGTGGGAGTCGCCTGCATATGACGGTGGGCTCACGGACACCTGCGAGTGCGGAACGATCTCCCGGCTGCCAGCGGCAGCAGCCCGAGCTGCCCCCTCCTCCCAGCCAGGGGAAGAAGTGGCATTACTAGAATGATCAGATGTCAACCCCTATGCCAATAGCATACATCGGTTATGGCTCTGACATTCTCACAGAGTTCAGCCAGTGCAGTCCCACCCCCAACTCCTTCGCACAAACAGGAGAGCAGACAGCCTTGATCTACTCCTGCTCCCGCCCCTTCCCTTACTCCAATTCCTATGGCATTGCATTTCAAGTGAAGAGGATGTGTGGGCAGGAACTTTGAAACAGCAGCTATACCCGCTTCATGAAGAGTCAGCCTAAGCCTCCGGGGATATGCCTGTAAGTAAACACTGTGACCGAGCTCTCCCCCTCCTCAACCCTTCCTTCCGTCTCCCAAATCTCTTACAATCATTTTCTCCCCCCCCCCCCCCTTTTTATTTTGTGCTTCAGAAGTAACTGTTTAGAAACTGTATATACATGTGAAAATTCCAAAAAGTTAATCTGAAAATGTTTAATCAGTGCAACACATTTCAATGTACCGACAATGTCACGAGTTGCCGAAAGAAGCTGGACTGCGAGTCGGCTCTATACGACGCCACCGACGTTCGGCTTCTTTCGGCAACTCGTGACGCGCTGTATGCGCCGGTCAGAAGGATGTCAATCAATTAGGAACGCCCAGTCCCGCAGATTACATACCCGGAAGCCGCGGTGAAAATACGGTATGTAAATAATAATAATAATAACAATAAAAATAAAAATAAAAAAAAACAGCCGATTGTCATTCTGACAACTCGGCTGAATGTAATGTTAAAAAAATTTTTTTGGGGTGAACCACCGCTTTAAGTTAGCTGTTATTGGCTAACGAAACGCGTGACCCCCATTGAGTACATTCACCCATCTCTAGGTTTACATCTCATGTATATATGTACATGTAGCACTGCACTTTTCTCATCACATATTCACATACAATCAGTCTCATTGTTGGTGCTGGCAGCTTATTTTTTAACATTAGTAGTGCAGTAATTTTTCCATATAACCATGTACATAAACATTGTTTAATCAACACATGCAGGTTGATTTACTAAAGGAAAATAGACTGTGCACTTTTTTTGGAATTTGCTTGGTTATTTACCAGGGCTTGGTAAATAAAGGGAAGGGCCTGCTGACTTCCATCATCCAATCATGTTCAAGCAAAAATGTTTTTTTTTTTTTCTTTCCTTGCATGTGATTGGGTATTCTTTGCAAAGTGAAACTTCATCACAAGGGAAAATGTCCTTGCAGAGCACAACTGCACTTGCAACGTGCACAGTCTATTGGTCTTTAGTAAATCAACCCCAGTATTGGGTAAAATTGAGTTTTTTTTATATATGCCTGTAGTTTAGCTTTAAAACGTTCTAACCCTTTCTAATGTACCGTATTTATCGGCGTATATCGCGCACTTTTTTGCCCTGAAAATCAGGGCAAAATCGTGGGTGCGCGATATACGCCGATACCCGCTTTCCCCGCGCTGAGTTTTGAATACTGCGCCGACATATACCGAGCGCAGTACACTCGGGTATAGTCGGCCAGTCTCGGCTTCTTCCGCGGTCACGTCCTGGACGTACAGGACGTGAGCGCGACAGTTGCCGAGCCTGCCCGAGTGTACTGCGCTCGGTATATGCTGGTGCAGTATTCAAAACTCGGCGCGGGAAACGAGCGGGGAGAACGCGAGGACGCCGGACCCGCCGAAGAGGACACCGGACCCGCCGAAGAGGACACCGGACCCGCCGCAGAAGGACACCCGAAGCCGCAGAAGGACACCCGAAGCCGCAGAAGGACGCCGCACCCGACGAGGCCGCCGATGGACGCCGCGCAAGACACCAAAACTGTAAGTACAAAAATAACTTTTTTTCCACAGGATTGGGGGTCACTTTAGGGGTGCGCGGTATACGCGGGAGCGCGTTATACCGCGATAAATATGGTATGTAGTATTACAATTTCCTGTAGAGTAAGGTGACCAGATTTTTAAAATGAAATCCAGGGACATATTTTTTTTTCTACTAGTAATGGTAGCAATCAGCGACTCTGCAACGCCACCGCCTGCCTCACAGCCTGTCAAGTCTCACTCTCCGGGCCTCTGCTATTACTGGATGGGGAGCAGGGGAAGATCACTCTGCCAGGGAAGGCAAGGAGATAGGCAGGCAGGTGGCTGGCCGGGAATTTAGCCGGGGCAGAAGAACATGCGAGCGGAGCTGAATAGGCATGCACCCGAAACTGAAGAAATATTCCCTCCGCTCTGACCAGCACATGATCATCAGAAAGGGGCACAGATAATGGGAAAAAATACACCCTCCTAAGCTAGTAGGAGCAGCGGAGCGGGGTTGTGTAATTCAGAGTTTTATTGTTTTTATTCTGCACTGGCTGTCTTTGAAATTCCCCCAGCCACTGTTCAAATCAAAACTGGGGACAGGCTTGGTCCAGGGGCACTGTCCCCGGAAACCAGGGATGTCTGGTCACCCTACTGTATAGGGGTCTGCATCTGACTCTGCCACTGCTTTTTTGTTTTGGATAGAGTGGAGAGGGATTAGAACACCTATTATGTTTGTATTGCTGTTTTCCCCATTTAGGAGATTCACTCTCTCTAATTACCAACCTAATCGTTCTCTTTATTCTTCTCAAGACCTCCTGCTCTCTAGCTCTCTCATCACCTGCTCCCATGCTCATCTCCAGGACTTTTCCAGAGCCTCTCCAAGCCTATGGAACTCCTTACCCCAATCTGTCCATCTATCTCCTTCTCTATTAGCTTTTAGAGGATCCCTGAAAACCCTTCTCTTCAGAGAAGCCTATCCTACCCACACCTAACAACTGTATTTTCATTTTGTCCATCTGATCATCCCCCACATCTACTACCCTTTGTTCAACTTGACCCTCCCCTCTAGACCTTAAGCTCTAACGAGCAGGGCCCTCTGATCCCTATCATTGAAAGTGAAAGTAAAAGAAAACACCACATTTCGGGTTTTTCCTAGAAAAGTAATAGAAAGGAAATCTTCCAATGGGGCCCTAGTTCTGGTGACCTTGGAGCCAAAGGGATTCCTTTAATTTGCAAGGATTTCCTTAATTCCTACGTTGGCTGGTTGGTATGTATGGCACAGGAAGTGAAGGTAAATCTTAGGTTATAACCCTCCCTTACTCCACCCAAAATGTAAAAAAAAGTTTTGCCTTTAGCTCTACTTTAAGTGTGTCATATACAGTGTATACACACACACTGTTCATAGTTGAATTAAGGACCTTTGCATCCTTGGCCTCTGTAAAGTTTAGATTGGTTGACTGATCTTCCTACTTTGCGTCTTGTGTTTTGCTATAAGCTTCAGTCTGCAGATGAGCTCAATGCAACTCATTTAAAAGTTCCCAATTGCAGTATTTCAAATATATATGAAACATTGATACAAATACGAGGGAGCTGGATTTGTGGCAACCCTAGACATAGCTACGGGATTTGCTCATAGCTTATCATACCTTGTCATCCCTATATTGCAGCTTGACCTTGTCTTGACCTGGCTTATGCTTCAGTCTTGACCCTGATCTTGTACTTGTGTAGCTCACATACAACTACCTCTACTGTTATTTGTTTTCTTATGTCTATCTGTATACCTTAACCTTTGTTTTTCCTGGGTCAGCTCTCCTGCCTATGCACAAGGGACCCAAATTAGAATCAGGTTGCTCCAGGGATTTTATATAGTAACTCCTTGCAGTAACATGGTTTCTGTGATAACCACAAAAACATGTCAAATCCAAAGCTCTAGCTCTCAGTTGTGCTTGGGTGCCAGAAAAATCTCCTTTTTTGATACATATTTTCCGCTTGTTAAAAGATTGTTAAAATGATGCTAATCCTTACTTTAAGGTTCATGTGCATATGGCAGAAAAACCTAATTCAACACCAGCCTTTTGTTGCCTTACACAACGTAAAATAATTGCACAGTCATTGCAGCAAGTGTACTTTCACATTGCGCAGCCTGACTACAAGATAGTGGGTCCTGGCATGTGGATTAATCTATGTGAACCAATATATGGTGGACAGGGCTACCGATAGGGGTGTAGAGCCAGCCTAACTGCACAAGGAAAAAATTGGCTCATGTGTAGAGGCATGAGGTTGCCATCATACCTTTGTCAATAAAGAATTGAATACCTCTAAGTGGGTGGGATTTTCAGGGCAACAACAATTGTGAATGACAACTAAGGTCATAAAAAATACAAATTGTATTACAAAAATTGGTTGACATACTAAATATCACAATAACATATGATATAATAATGATAAAATATGTTATTGTGATATTTAGTATGTCAACCAATTTTTGTAATAAAATTAGTATTTTTTATGACCTTAGTTGTCATTCACAATTGTTGTTGCCCTGAAAATCCCACCCACTTAGAGGTATTCAATTCTTCTTTGCCTAACTGCACAATGCCTGAGCCTGAGTCTGCCAATCAGTGCCCATCAGTAGTGCCAATCAGTGCTTCCAATTAGAGCCCATTAGCGCTGCCTATTAGTACCCATCAGTGCTGTCTATCAGTGCCAACCAATGCCACCAATCAGTGCCTATTAGTGCTGCCTATCAGTGCCACCAACAGTGCCCATCTGTGGTGCCAATCAGTGCCGCCTATCAGTGCAAAACAATGCCACCTTTCAGTGCCAATCGGTGCTGCCTATCAGTGCCAATCATTGCTTCCAATCAGTGCTAACCAATGCAACCTATCAGTGTCAATCAGTGCCAACTGTCAGTGCCAATCAGTACCAACCGAAGCCACCTATAAGTGCCAATATGTGCCACCTGTCAGTGTCAATCAGTGCCACCTGTCAGTGCCAACCAATGCCACCTATAAGCGGCAATCAGTGCCCATCAGTGCTGCCTATCAGTGCCTGTTAGCACTTCCTATCAGTGCCCATCAGTGCCAACCAATGCCACCATTCAGTGCCCATCAGTGCTGCCTATCAGTGCCTCTTATCAGTGCCCATCTTTGCTGCCAATCAGTGCCAATCGGTGCTGCCCATGAGTGCTTCCAATTAGTGCCACCTATCAGTGCTAATCAGTGCCCTTCAGTGCTGCTTATCAGTGGCAAACAGTGCTGCCAATTAGTGCCAATCGATGCCACCTATCAGTGCCACCCAGCAGTGCCTATTAGTGCCCATGAGTGCTGTCTATCTGTTCTGCCAATCAGTTCCCATCAATGCTGTCTGTCAGTGCCCATTAGTGCACTAAGTACAAGAATGGCACATTGTCCATGGGGGGCTGGCCTGGTGGGACACAACTTTAATCCATCAATGTTTTTTAATGGCACATGACGATCTTTACTATAATAGGTAATTACCATACTACTATTTACAATAAACTACTGGAGGTAAAATTAAAAAGTGTCAGTAAAAGGCTTGCTGCTAAACACTGTTATGTGTTTCCACACCACAAATAAAAGTGTAGCACTAACTTACTGATCAATAATGGTGGAACCCTCTAATATATGTAAATCTCAACAAGCTTTAAAATTACCGCAAAACCATTCTATGTGGTGTGTAACTTGGCATATAAAACACATCAAACTGAAAAAAAGACATACAAAATGAAACTTGGCAGGGATGGTGGAAACCCCTCCTATAGATCGTTACCATACAGATTAACTTTAATTGCAATAATTCCAGTGATTTGTGATTTAACATGTATAACACATCAAAATGAGAATAAGACATACATTTTTTTTAAACTTAGCAAAGATGGTGGAAATCTCTCTACAAATAATTGCAATACAAATTAACTTCAAGTGCAACAACTTTTTAGTTGGGATGTTCAAACCATTATAGAATCTTAGTTTTTTTTAGATCGTTACACTTAATTCTATATGTTTTTGTTACTATTATAAGGTGAATTTTGAACTTGAAGTTAATTTTCCACCACCGTTGCCAAATCCATGTCTTTATGGACTTTGCTTTGTTCACTGGTGAGCAGTCATGTTGGAACAGGAAGGGGCCATCCCAAAACTGTTCCCACAAAGTTGGGAGGATGAACTTGTTAAAAAATTACTCCTTACTGAAACTATAAGGCCAAGCCTAACCGTGAAAAACAACGCCACACCAGAATCCTTCCTCCACCAAATGATTTGGACTAGTGCACAAAGCAAGGTCCATAAAGACATGGATCAGTGAGTTTGGGGTGGAGGAACTTGACTGGCCTTCACATTAGAGTTGAGACTGCGAGCCAGGCCTTCTCGTCCAATATCAGTGTCCGACCTCACATTTGCGCTTGTGGAAGAATGGTCAAACAGTCCCATAGACACACTCCTAAACCTTGTAGACAGTCTTCCCAGAAGAGTTGAAGCTGTTATAGCTGCAAAGGTGGTCCAACATAATATTGAACCCTACGGATTAAGACTGGGATGCCAATAAAGTTCATGTGTGTGTAAAGGCAGGTGTCCCGATACTTTTGGTAATTTTGTGTAAATAAATATAAATATATATATACAGTTATATATACACGCATGTGTGTTTGAGCTTTGGGGTGCACACCCTAATGCAATAGGCTGTGCACGACTATGTTTCACTTACTGCACTAACCGCAAGTATTGTTTTTTTGCTTGTTAATGAACAGCTAATACAATCAAGGAAACATTGCTAGGAAGGTTAAATGAGTTCACTTGACATACCTTAAATTCTATTTTATAGAACTATCCCTTCATGCCTTAACTAGATGCTAAATTAATATAACTGAAAATGAACATGATAGTGCATATAATAATTGTATATATTGAGCAGTTGGTCAAATATAAAAACAGATCCCTAACCACTTCTGCCCCAGAAGGAATTGCCCCCTTAATGACATTGGCCCAGATTCACATAGATCGGCGCATCCTTGTGCCAGCGTAGCGCATCTCATATGCGATACGCCGACGTAACTCTGAGAGGCAAGAGCAGCATTCACAAAGCACTCGCTCCCAAACTTGCGCCGGTGTAACGTAAATTGGCCGGCGTAAGCCCGCCTAATTCAAAGTAGGTTGAAGGAGGGCGTGATACATGTAAATGAACCGTGACCCCATGCAAATGAATGGCCGAACGGCGCATGCTCAGAATCACGTTGCATATACTCCCAAAGATACGACGGCTCAATGCCGACGACGTGAACGTAACCTACGCCCAGCCCCATTCACGTACGACTTACGTAAATGACGTAAAATACGACGGCTGTTCCGTCTATGTTCCGTCGTCCAGACCCTAACTTACCCCTGCTTTAGGTGGAATAACTTTACGCCGGACGTACGCCTTACGTAAACGGCGTAGATTACAGCGATGGGGGCAAGTACGTTCGTGAATCGGCGTATCTCGGTCATTTGCATATTCGACGCGGAAATCAATGGAAGCGCTCCTTGCGGCCAGCGTAAATATGCGCCCAAGATATGTCGGCGTAGGAGACTTACGTCGGTCGTATTAAGCCAAAATTCAGGCGTATCTTGTATTGTGAATTAGGCGCATAGATACGACGGCGCATCCATGGACTTACGCGGCGTATCAATAGATACGTCGGCGTAAGTCCTTCCTAAATCTGGGCCATTGTACCCAAACAAAATGTATGTCATTTTTTCCCACAAATAGAGCTTTCTTTTGGTGGTATTTGATCATCTCTGCGGTTTTTATTTTTTGCGCTCTATAAACAAACAAAAAAGCACAATTTTTTTTTACTTTCTGCTATAATACATATACCAAAAAATATATAAAAAAATAAATGTATTCATCGGTTTAGGCCAATTCTACATATGTATTCTACATATTTTTGGTGAAAAGAAAAACGTAATAGGCGTATATTGATTGGTTTGCGCAAAAGTTATCTCATCTACAAACTATAGGATAGATTTAGAGACTTTTTTTTATTATTTTTATTATTGTTTTTACTGGTAATGGCGGCGATCTGCGATTTTGAGTGGGACTGCGACATTGCGGCAGACAAAAATTACACTTTTTGGGGACCAGTGACATTTTTACATTGATCAGTGCTATAAAAATGCTCCGATCAATGTATAAATGTCACTGGAAAGGAAGGGGTTAACACTAGGGGGCAATCAAGGTGTTAAATGTCTTGTAGGGGGGATGGGCTGCCTGGTACATGACATAGCTGTTCCCGATCACTGGGAACAGCAGATCTCTGAGATGTCCCCTGTTAGAAACGGTCGGGGATCCACCTTGTTTACAATGGCAGATCCCCATTCTGCCTCTGTATACAGCGATCGCGGGTGGCCGGCAGACATCGAGTCAGCCGGACTCGCGGGCGTGCTCCCGCAGCACGCAGCGGGCGGCCACCTGCAATCTCACATGCATGGACCGACATACAGGTACGTTGGTTCGTGTAGGAGAGCCGACCTGCCTCAGTATAACTACAGCAGCTGGTGGGCAAGTGGTTAAGCTCTGACATACACAGAGGCTTCAAAAGCTGGGGCTCTGCCTGAAAATGAAGAATAGCCAGCAAATATTGGATTGGTTGCAATTAAGCTTCATAAGTACAAAACATCAAACTATTCTGAAAAGATTGTCTACCTCATTACTCTATAATAAATATTCATGAATTAGAACATTTTTACATTATGCACCTATCTATATTTTAATGCACAATTGTCCTAGTACTAATCTATTTTTAAATAAGTCTGCATTTAGGGACTTCCAGGGTGAAATTTATATTGTGTGAGTACAAACTGCAATACAGATGAAAATATTGTTTTAGGGTAATATTTTAACTTTTATGTTTTTAATTTTTAACACGTGTTTAATATATATATATATATATATATATATATATATATATATATATATATATATATATATATATATATATTTTTACTACATGCATGTAATCTTTATGTAACAAATAATATGGATTTCCAAAGTACTGCAAGCTATACAAAAGACAGCATAGCACAGGATTTATTTCAGGGGTGCTTTGTTTGACTGAATCCAGCTGGAGCCATCCAATAAGAGATAATTCACTGCTATGTGTCATTCACGCGTGTGTGCAAATTTCAGCTTGAGTTTTTGAGCTCTGCAAGCAAAAAGCAGTGTGTAAAGAAAAACTGGAAAATGTGAAATCAAGCCTAAAGCTCCCCCTGTGGGTTAGAAATAAGACTATATAATATTCATATGCATAGACATAATTTATTTTTGCCTGGCCGCAAAAAAATCTAAATTAAATCATTTTTGATGATAGTATTATTACAATGCGTAGGTATGTTAACCACTTCAGCCCCAGAAGGTTTTTGCTGCTCAATGACCAGGCCAATTTTTGCGATACGGCAAGGCGTCGCTTTAACTGACAATTGCGTGGTTGGCGATGTTGTACCCAAACAAAATTGAAGTCCTTTTTTTCCCACAAATAGAGTTTTCTTTTGGTGGTGTTTGATCACCTCTGCGGTATTTATTTTTTGCGCTATAATCAAAAGAAGAGCGACAATTTTTAAAAAAAATATATTTTTTTACTATTTGCTATAATAAATATCCCACATTTTAAAAATATATATATATATTTTCGCCTCAGTTTAGGCCGATATGTATTCTTCTACAAGTTTTTGGTAAAAAAAAATCGCAATAACTGTATATTGATTAGTTTGCACAAAAGTTATAGCGTCTACAAAATAGGGGATAGATTTATGGCATTTTTATTATTATTTTTTCTACTAGTCATGGCGGCGATCTGCTATTTTTATTGGGACTGCGAACACATCGGACACTTTTGACATATTTTTGGGACCATTGACAATTATACAGCGATTAGTACTATAAAATTAGCACAGGATTCATGGGGTACACTCTAGGACACACCTCCCATCCTATTTTTTTGCCATGCCTGCCCTACGTCTGGCCTCGGTCTCCGTTGCTGCGGTCTCCGTCCCTTCAGCTCCCGATTGGAATATCATCCGCTGACCCTCGCTTGGGGTCAGTCTCTGAAGCCAATCATCTGACAGGTAAGTATGGGATTGTTGGTTCAAACTTCATGTCCTTTTCCAATCATAACCTATACTCCTATTTATACCCTACTTATTTTTACAGACATCAGATGTACACATCAGTCCCTGAAGAAGCGAGTAGAGCTTGCTAAATGTGTCAGGTTAGAGATGTATTATGTATATCTGTACCATTAATCCTTTTGACTATATACTAGACATGTGCATTCGTTTTCGTCCGAATGCATTTTCGTCCGAATTTCAGGTATTTTCGTTATCGTTTTAACAAACGATAAAGAAACCACAGAAAACGAAAAACAAAAGATCTGACATAAACAAATGCTTTATTTTCATTTTCGTTGCGGTCGAATGTGCCTAACCCTCACTCTATTAGTCCAATATAATTCTACATAGAGAGCAAAGATTCGACATAGAGAGACATGAAGATTCGACATTGAGAGACATGAAGAGACATGAACTGTCGAATCTTTTTTTTTTTTTTTTAGAACATTCGACAGACACCATAAGCCTTCAATGACAGATTCGACCTTAAATTGGATTTTCGGACGAATGCATTTTTTTAACGATAAAACAAAATAATTAAAAACGAATTTCGGGAGTAACTAAATAAATTTATTTTTCGTACAAAATTACGAAACAAAATATTTCAGTGTGCACATGTCTACTATATACCATTATGTCTATGTTTAGAGGACATTTATGCTATGTTACTGTTTTTATGAATCTGTCACCCATGCTCATGACTTGTATTGGATGATGTCTTTACTATTCCAATAAATTTTGATACTTCATATATTTATACATCTTGTTTACCCTTTGATCATCATGAACACCTCATTTAAAGTACCATGGGCCATTGTTTGTTTTTACTTTATGTAATATGGGGATTGAGGTGTTTCATGTCGGGGGGCAGCTCTCAGACCTTTTCTAATTTCACACATTCCCATAGACACACTCCTAAACCTCGTGGACAGCCTGCCCAGAAAAGTTAAAGCGCTGAAAGCTGCCAATGGTGGGCCAGCTCAATATTGAACCCTACGGACTGGACTGGGATGCCATTAAAGTTCTTGTGCATTTAAAGGCAGGTGTCCCAATACTTTTGCCAATATTGTGTATATATATATATATATATATATATATATATATATATATATATATATATATAATCTTTTCATGTGACAACACTGAAGAAATTGCACTTTGCTACAATGTAAAGTAGTGAGTGTACAACTTGTTTAACAGTGTAAATTTGCTGTCCCCTTAAAATAACTCAACACACAGCCATTAATGTCTAAACCGCTGACAACAAAAGTGAGTACAACCCTAAGTGAAAATGTCCAAATTGGGCCCAATTACCAATTTTCCCTCCCCGGTGTCATGTGACTTGTCAGTGTTACAAGATCTCAGATGTAAATGGGGAGCAGGTGTGTTAAATTTGGAAGCCTCTTTTAAAGATGATGTACAAGAAAGGCCGCAAACAGTTTTCTGAAGAAAAGCAGACTAAGGACATGGATTACTGGAACCATGTCCTGTGGTCTGATGAGACCAAGATAAACGCATTTGGTTCAGATGGTGTCAAGGGTGTGTGGCGGGAGTACAAAGACAAGTGTGTGTTGCCTACAGTCAAGCATGGTGGTGGGAGTGTCATGGTCTGGGGCTGCATGAGTGCTGCCGGCACTGGGGAGCTACAGTTGATTAAGGGAACCATGAATGCCAACATGTACTGTGACATACTGAAGCAGAGCATGATCCCCTCCCTTTGGAGACTGGCAGTATTCCAACGACCCCAAACACACCTTCAAAACAACCACTGCCTTGCTAAAGAAGCTAAGGGTAAAGGTGATGGACTGGCCAAGCATGTCTCCAGACCTAAACCCTACTGAGCATCTGTGGGGCATCCTCAAATGGAAGGTGGAGGAGCGCAAGGTCTCTAACATCCACTAGCGCTGTTATGTCATCATGGAGGAGTGGAAGAGGACTCCAGTGGCAACCTGTGAAGCTCTGGTGAACTTCATGCCCATGAAGGTTAAGCCTGTCCTGGAAAATAATGGTGGCCACACAAAATATTGACACTTTGGACCCAATTTGGACATTTGTACTCACTTTTGTTGCCAACGGTTCAGGCATTAATGACTGTGTGTTGAGTTATTTTGAGGGGGCAGCAAATCTACACTGTTATACAAGCTTTACACTCACTACTTTACATTGTAGCAAAGTGTAATTTCTTCAGTGTTGTCACATGAAGGATATAATAAAATATTTACAAAAATGTGAGGGGTGTACTCACTTTTGTGAGATACTGTATATACTGTATATTGGGTTTGGTAACACTTTAAGCTGATAATGTTTTATTTATTATTTATCACTTTGTAACTATCAGATCAGTGCTGCTTTGGTCTTAGTGTGAATTCACACATAACACATTTATTTTCTGTGTGTCACATTTACACTGGAATGCAGCCCAAATCAGCGATAAAATGCAGACATATTGCATTTTATCGCAGTGCACTATACAGCATTGCATGCCAGCAACAGGAATGAAGTGTACTTTTGTATACTTCAAATAAAGTTTGTACAAAAAAAAAACAGGAGCTGTGTGTGTGTGATGTACTGAATCGTTCAACACACTGCCCCTACCACAGTCAGGAACAGACAGCTGCCGCAGAGGAAAATCGCTCCAACAGCTGTCTATTCTAGTCTGAATTTGTCTATATAATATTCACCATCCCATTCAAATGAAATTTGAGCAGAATATTGATGGTGGCCTATATGCACACTGAATATTGGCAACGTATAAAGCTTTCTTTATTGATAATAAAAATGTAAATACAAGATGCTTTTTTTCTGCAGTAAATTTACAAATGTGTTGATGAAATTTCATAGAACCACATATTTATTTCTCACAGTCTGGTATGGTGTCATCAAAGCTATCATAATGATATGTTTGTAGCCTCTCTCAATTTACAGTTCTTGTATTTCTTGATCTATCTTTGCTTACTGTAACCTTTTGCACTATATTCTTTTACATATTCGCTTACTTTTACTCTGGCATTGATGCTGTGGGATTGGATCTGACTACTGCCTGGCACCTGTAGAAATGGTCTGGTGGGGGAATCATCAGGATACCTTTCCAATGGATTTAAGATCTATTAAGCCTGTTATGAGTCATATGACTACCCTGAGTAAGGGCGGTCGCTGGCTTTCTGGTAAGCTTCTTGTCTCTTCAAGGTGACGGGTCTCACGTGGTCAAGTTAATATATTATGCTTCACATCTCATGAATTATCTACTTGACTAAACTCATATTGCACTAGGATCTTGATTAATGAACTTAAGTCAGTTCTGAAATATATGCATATGTATACAGTTATTTCACAATTCTGAGCACTTTATGATGTATTGGACTTTTATTTCATAGTTTTGTTTTGTTGCACATTATATGGTTACATGATTATATTATATGACTAATCTTTAAAAAAAAAATAGCACATTTGCACTTTAGTACCTACGTTTTTGTTACATGCATATCTGTATCAACTAAATCTTTTTTATAGCACTGTACTTTTTTTGCTATATGTAGCCTGTATTTGTTTTGATATTTTTTTACCTAATACTTTTTAAAAACAAATATATAATATATTTGCAAAAGTGCGTATCATCTCCCAGATCATCTTTTATAGCAATACAATTAGTTCTATTGCATTGTAGAATTTCAGCCTTTAGAAAGGTCGAACTCAAGGTCATTTTGGAAAATGGTATCTCCTATTTCATGGGTCATTTGCTACCTGTCTGGTTATTTAACAGTTTTTCTCCTGGCTGCAATTTAATCTAAATGTACCCTTCAATGTTTTCCCCTATACTTGAAAAATAAAATCAGTTGTATTTAACACAAACATTTTGTGAATTTGTTTTTTAAATTCCCAACTTCCAGTAATTTATCTTTGTTGGAATTAAATGTCCTTCCATGTCTTTGCCCTGAGCCTGCTTATTCATTTACTGTTTTATTCTCTTATAGCTCATCTATCTAGTCTGACCAGCACCCACTGTTTATCTCTCTGTGTGTAAATGCTGTGCCCCCTCCAAAAATAATGATTAGGAGGGACGAAGCTAATGAAATACGAGAATGAAGATTGGGTGTGTTGAGTAACATGTCATAATGAAAAACAGGCTTTGGTCAGTGGAAATGGAAAAGGTAAATAGAATTTGGAAATTAATGGGAGCACAGACTGGAGACTGAAGTGAAATAATAGGTTCCTTTTTGTTTTTCTTTTGGTTTGTTTTCTTTTATTATTATTAACTACTGGTTTGGACCTTTCTATGTAAAAGTTGTTGCTGAAGAGAATTTGTCACTCCTAAGATTACATTTGGTTTATAAAGAGCATGCCTACTATGAAGATCTGAAATATATGTATTATGCTGATAAATTGCTTCTTTGCCACATTGCTTGCAATTTGTGTTACATCTGGAATTGCTCCTAAGATGTTAATTAGAGTGTTGTGGAGTGATCAGTGCACATCCGCAGTAACCCAAGTAAAGACACAGCATGAGACAAAGGTTCCTCAGCTGTTGATTTTGCATTAGGGCAGCTGCTGTTTATAGAGCCACTGGCCTATTTCGTTCTGAGTCTTTAGATAAAAAAAACATAATGTGATGCTGCAGTCACACGTTGTAAATATAATCTGAGTAAGAGACTGGTACTTTTTTTAAATTAAATGTGACCGCTCTATATCTAATCTAAACCATGAAAGTATGAAGTATGCCGAACAACTGTATCAAAAAACACCCAAAGAGCAAGAAATGGAGTTTAAAGGTTCAGAAAAATTGATCAACATCAAATTATCAAAAATTTGAAAAATTTATTTATTACATATATAATAAAAAAAAGTACTACAAATAATCAGGCAAGAATGACCCTATGGTCACAATACAAAAGAATAGTTGCCTCTACATGTTTCTCCACAAACGTGGCTTCTTTTGGAGCTTCTGTGGGACCGTTTCAATACAATTCCACCTTCAATAGTGATCATGGTTCCAAATAATCCCTAAACCCCTCCAAGGGGCCCGATGGGAGATGTCTGTGGCAAAAAACAGGAGGGAAGAACAGATACACTCCGATTGAGCCTGTTATTTAAAAAAAGGTTTGACAAATTTAATCGGCCAATATCCTTATCCTTTTTCCTAGTGAGAGCTTTTAGACAGCGATGGCAAGTTTGCCATTGCTTGTACAATCTAGGCACTTTGTGTCCTTTCAATTATTATTGTTTCCCTTGGGTTTGATCAACTTTAAAAGTGATCTTCCCAGCTTAATAGGTGTTTTGACACTAAACCAAGGAACAGGGGCAATTGAAAGGACAGAAAGTGCCTAGATTATACATGCACTTTGAAACTTGCAGTCGCTGTCTAAAAGCTCTCACTAGGAAAAAGGATAAGGATATTGATGGATTAAATTTGTCAAATGCCCTTTTTTTAAATAACAGGTTCAATCGGAGGGTATTTGTTCTTCCCTCCTGTTTTTTGCCACGGACATCTCCCATAGGACCCCTTGGAGGGGTTTAGGAATTATTTGGAACCATAATAACTATTGAAGGTGGTATTGAATTAAAAAGGTCCTACAGAAGCTCCAGAAGAAGCCACATATGTGGTGAAACATGTAGAGGCAACTATTCTTTTGTATTGTGACCATAGGGCCATTCTTGCCTGATTATTTTTAGCAATTTTATATTATCTATGTAATAAATACATTTTTCTAATTTTTGATAAGTTGATGTTGATCAATTTTTCTGCACCTTTAAACTCAATTTCTTGCTCTTTGGGTATTTCTTGATACATATATACAGGAGGTGGTGTGTTTATTAATATCATTAAGTTTCAATACTAATATATTGTGCCTAACAACTGTTTCATTGTGGTTGTGGATGTGTATTACTATGCCTGTGTGTAACTGTTTTAAGTTTGAAATTTTTATTGGCTATATTTTAAATATTTAGCTACTACAACAGAAGCCAGCATGACCCTATTTGCATTTATCAAGCCCCAGGTTGACTGCATTGAAAAAATTAACAGAACCTGAAATTTGTAAAGTTAATTATAGTTAGGCCCCATACACACGAGAGGATTTATCCGCGAATACGGTCCAGCGGACCGTTTCCGCGGATAAATCCTCTCGAGGATTTCAGCGGATTTCCATGCGAAGGAGTGTACTCACCATCGCATTGAAATCCGCGCCGAAATCCTCTGGCGATGACGTGTCGCGCCGTCGCCGCGATTATGACGCGGCGACGTGCGCGACGCTGTCATATAAGGAATTCCACGCATGCGTCGAATCATTACGATGCATGCGGGGGATCCCTTCGGACGGATGGATCCGGTGAGTCTATACAGACCAGCGGATCCATCCGTTGGGATGGATTCCAGCAGATGGATTTGTTTGGCATGTCAGCAAATATTCGATCTGCTGGAATCCATCCCAGGGGAGAAATATCCGCGGAAACAGATCCGCTGGAGTGTACACACCATAGGATCTATCCACTGAAACCCATTCGCTGGGATTTTTCAGCGGATGGATTCTATCGTGTGTATGGGGCCTAACATAGTTGGTGAGGTTGAAAAAATACACAAGTCCATGAAGTCCAACCTTTGTGTTTGCATTTATGTTAACATTATATTGTATATCCCTGTATCCCTGGTTGTTTAGGTGCCCATCTAATATATTATTTTAATTATCGATTCTCCCTGCTGAAACCACTGCTTGTGGAAGAAAATTCCACATCCTAACCGCTCTAAAAGCCCGTACACACGATACGAAAATCGGAAGAAAAATGTCATCTGACGAACAATCTGCCGATTTTCAGACCGTTAGTATGGTGCTTTCAACAGCCGATTCCGGTTTTCGTTTTAATTAGTAAGAGCAAGACTACACAGAAACAAAAGAATACATACAAAACTAATCAACATATTATGTCACTTCTGAAGTTGTATTCTGTCTTACGAGAATTTTCATATGGTGAGTAACCTTTTCACTTTCGACATGAGAATAGCATGCAACAAAAAAAAACTGTCGTACGAAAATCTGATTGTTTGTACGAGGTTTTACAGAAAATAACCCTCTATGCAGTTTAAGGTTAAACCACTTCTCTTCTAATTTTAGTGAAAGGGCACGTCTTTTTAAATTTCCTTGCATGGAAAAGTTTTATCCCTATTGTGGGGTCACCAGTACAGTATTTGTACATTGAAATCATATCCCCTCTCAAGTGTCTCTTCTCCAGAGAGCATAAGTTTAGTGCTTGCAGTCTTTCCCCATAGCTGAGATCCTCTAGTCCCTTTATTAGTTTGTTGCCCTTCTCTGGACCCTCTCCAGCTCCAGCACATCCCTCCTGAGGACTGGTGCCCAGAACTGGATGGCATGTGGACCAGAATCTTGTAGAGTGGGAGAATTATCGTTTTATCTCTGAAGTTAATCCCCTTTTATTGCATGCCAATATTCTGTTGGATTTGCTTGCAACAGCTTGGTATTGCATGCCATTGCTGAGCCTGTCATCTATCCAGACCCCCCAGGTCCTTTTCCATCCTAGATCTCCCCAAAGGTTCTCCTCCTAGCGAGTAGATTGCATTAATTTTTTTGGCACCCAAATGCATTATTTAAAATTTTTCAACATTAAACCTCATTTGCCATGTAGTTGCACAACCCATTCATTTGTTTAGATCTTCTTGCAAGGTTTTCACATGCTGTGTAAAAGTTATTGCCCTGCTTAGTATCGTCCACAAATACTGAGATTGAGCTGTTTATCCCATCCTCCAGATCATTTTTGATAATTTAAAGAGAATTGGTCCCAGGACAGAACCCTGAGAGACCCCGCTTTCCACACCAGACCATTCCGCGTACTCCCTATTTATCACCACCCTCTGGACTCGCCCCCGTAGCCCATTTTCAATCCAGGTACTCACCCTTTGGTCCATGCTGACAGACCTTAGTTTGTACAGAAACGGTTTATAAGGGACTGTATCGAATGCCTTGGCAAAATCCAGATGCAATATGTCTGCATGCCTTCCTTTATCTAGATGGCAGCTCACCTCCTCATAGACGGCTAATAGGTTGGTTTGGCTAGAACGATTCTTCATGAATACATGCTGATTACTGCTAATAATAAATTTTTTATTACTAAAATCTTTCATATAGTCCGTTATCATCCAAACTATTGATGTTAGGCTAACTAGTCTGTAGTTCCTAGGGATATGTCTTGACCCTTTTTTAAATATTGGTGCTACATTGGCTTTTCTCCTATCAGCTGGTCAGTCAGTAGACTGTTCATAAAAATTAGGAACAATGGTCTGGCAATCACTTGACTGAGTTCCATAAGGACCCTCGGGGTGTAAGCCATCTGGTGACTTAATGATAAGTTGTTCACGTCTATTTCAAATTCTATCCTCTGTTAGCCATGAGGGTTCTTCCTGTGACATGTTATGAGGATAAACATTGCAGTCTTGGTTGCTAGGAAGAATAAATTCAAAACCACCTCTCCATCTTTTGTAACCAGATTTACTTCATCGTTCTTTATGGGGCCTGATGTTCTGACTTCCCTTCAAAATTTAGTATAAGAGCCACACTGTATATTTTACAAATTTAGTAAACCCAAGATCAATAATGTAATATATTGCAGATCACAGTCTTTAGATGTGCATCAAATACAGAAAAAAACTGTTGATCTTGTCAGAAATTGAGGTGTCCGTGTCACTTCAAATTAACTGCACTAAAGAATATCTTCCTTCCTAGCTATCTTTTATAAACCATCAGTTGCCCAGCCCTCCATGTAATAGAGATGAAGTGATAAGGACATGGGGCCAAATCCACAAAAGAGATACTCCGGCGTAAGCCGTCGTATCTTTGGTTCTAACTTTGGAACTGATCCTCAGAAGCAGTTTTCCTAAGTTAGGCAGAAGATCCGACATCTGTAAGGGACTTACACTGCCGGATCTTAGGATGCAGTACTGCATCCGCCACTGGGGGCATTTCGAGTCGAAATGCCTCTTCTGGTATGCAAATTAGCACTTAGGGCGATCCACAAAGCTTTTGTGCTTCGTTTTTTCGCCGTAAGTTTTAGTTTGCCAAGTGTAAAACTAGGGCTGCTTTTACATGGTCTAAAGTTAGTAACACCATGTAAAAGCCCATTCAAGCGACGGCATTTGGTATGCATTCCCGAGGGAGAACTCCACGGCAATTTGTAAAATCCAAACCGGCATGGGTTCCCCCCCAGGAGCATACCAGGCCCTTAGGTCTGTTATGGGTTGTAAGGAGACACCCCCTCCGCCGAAAAATCGACATAGGGGGTCCCCCTACAATCCATACCAGATCCGTATCCAAAGCACGCTACCCGGCCGGTCAGGAATGGGAGTGGGGACGAGCGAGCGCCCCCCCCCTCCTGAGCCGTGCCAGGCCGCATGCCCTCAACATGGGGGGTTGGGTGCTCTGGGGCAGGGGGGCTCACTGCGGGCCCCCCCACCCCAGAGCACCCTGTCCCCATGTTGATGAGGACAGGACCTCTTCCCGACAACCCTTGCCGTTAGTTGTCGGGGTCTGCGGGCGGGGGCTTATCGGAATCTGGGAGTCCCCTCAAATAAGGGGGCCCCCAGATACCGGCCCCCCACCCTAAGTGAATGGATATGGGGTACATCGTACCCCTACCCATTCACCTGTAGGCAAAAAGTAAAAGTTAGTAAACACACAACACAAGGGTTTTTAAAATAATTTATTATTCTGCTCCGGAGGCACCCCCCTGTCTTCTTTTTTAGCTCTATTACCAGGGGGGGCTTCTTCTTCCACTCTCCGGGGGTCTTCTTCCACTCTCCGGGGGGGGTTTCTTCTTCCGCTCTCCGGGGCGGAGCTTCTCCGGTCTCCGGGGGTCTTCTTCTATCTTCTCCCCTCTTCCGCTGTTGACTCGGCGAACCCCGGTTCTTCTGCAGATGTCCGGTGCCTTCTTCTTCAGCGCTGGCTGCCTGCTATCTTTGTGTGTTAGCTCAATTTCTAGCAGGCAGCCATCGCGGTCTTCTGTGACGTCAGGTTCTTCTCTTCTGTTCTTCTCCCCTCTTCCGATGTTGCCTCGTCGCCTCTTGTCACTGCAATGATGGAAGCGCGCCTTGCATCCCATTTATATAGGCATCACCGTCCCATCATGCTCCGGCAGGTACCCACGTGGTGGGTGCCTACCCACGTGCACCCACCACGTGGGTACCTACCGGAGCATGATGGGATGGTGATGCCTATATAAATGGGATGCAAGGCGCGCTTCCATCATTGCAGTGACAAGAGGCGACGAGGCAACATCGGAAGAGGGGAGAAGAACAGAAGAACCTGACGTCACAGAAGACCGCGATGGCTGCCTGCTAGAAATTGAGCTAACACACAAAGATAGCAGGCAGCCAGCGCTGAAGAAGAAGGCACCGGACATCTGCAGAAGAACCGGGGTTCGCCGAGTCAACAGCGGAAGAGGGGAGAAGATAGAAGAAGACCCCCGGAGACCGGAGAAGCTCCCCCCCGGAGAGCGGAAGAAGAAACCCCCCCCGGAGAGTGGAAGAAGACCCCCGGAGAGTGGAAGAAGAAGCCCCCCCTGGTAATAGAGCTAATAAAGAAGACAGGGGGGTGCCTCCGGAGCAGAATAATAAATTATTTTAAAAACCCTTGTGTTGTGTGTTTACTAACTTTTACTTTTTGCCTACAGGTGAATGGGTAGGGGTACGATGTACCCCATATCCATTCACTTAGGGTGGGGGGCCGGTATCTGGGGGCCCCCTTATTTGAGGGGACTCCCAGATTCCGATAAGCCCCCGCCCGCAGACCCCGACAACCAACGGCAAGGGTTGTCGGGAAGAGGTCCTGTCCTCATCAACATGGGGACAGGGTGCTCTGGGGTGGGGGGGCCCGCAGTGCGCCCCCCTGCCCCAGAGCACCCAACCCCCCCATGTTGAGGGCATGCGGCCTGGCACGGCTCAGGAGGGGGGGGGGGCGCTCGCTTGTCCCCACTCCCTTCCTGACCGGCCAGGTAGCGTGCTTTGGATACGGGTCTGGTATGGATTGTAGGGGGACCCCCTACGTCGAATTTTCGGCGTGGGGGGGTCTCCTTACAACCCATACCAGACCTAAGGGCCTGGTATGCTCCTGGGGGGGGGAACCCATGCCGGTTTTTTCTTTGAAAATTGGCATGGAGTTCTCCCTCTCAGGAATGCATGCTGAGCGACGCTGTCATTTTTTTTTTAGAATTATTTGTTTTCCCGGCGCGTATATTTTTTTCACCCGTCGCAACTTTAGTGTCCCGTCGCAATCCACAAAGCCGCCCGGCGTCAATTACGTTCGTGCGCTGCACGTCGGGAAAATGACGTCACACGCATGCGCAGTACGGCCGGCGCGGGAGCGCGCCTCATTTAAATTTTAAACGCCCCCCGGAGAGGAGGACCGCCTTACGACGGCGGCACTTAAGTTACACGGCCTGAAATTTCTAGGTAAGTGCTTTGTGGATCAGGCACTTAGGTAGAAACTTTAAGTCAGTGTAACTTAACTGCTGAAAGTTAAGTTACGCCGCCTGGCTGAGGATTTGGCCCATGGTTTTTAGTCCACATCAGGAAAGCAGCTTAGGGTGACAACCATGACTCCATCCATAGATACTATGCAAGAGTATCATACCCTTCTGGGGATAAGAAGTGTATTTTTTGCATGTAGTTTACTTGAGTGTTCTAAAACTTCCACATGGGTTTTTGACTGCCAAATCCTTGCCAGTTGCTAACACATATTACTCAATGGTTTCCTCACCCTCTGGGGAGGAGGCCTACGATTGACTTAAGAAGCTGGCAAGAGCTTTTATAGCTAAATAAATGCTCTAAAGCAGGTAAAGATCCAAATTTACCAGTTCACTTTAGTAGCTGGCAAATAGCAACTACCTGACACTATGAAATAAATTGCAGGGCCAAATTTGGAGGATTGCATTCCATCAAATTCATCCATTTCTAGTATTGGTTTTGAAAAAAAAGAATTGGTCAGTATCACGTACAACCCTTGCTCAGGGACCACCGATGTTATATAGGTGGCCGCAAGAGCGTGGCGGTGTATGGGTGCCTGGATAGTCTTCTGTGTGGTGGATGTGTCAGCAGGGTGGACCAGTAGGTTAAACAGCAGGCTTTGGCAGGTCAGCAGATTCTGGACTGGTGGCATCAAGAAACAGGGACCAGGCAGGTGCATGCAGAGAAGAGAAGATACAGGATGTGTGGTCCAACAAGCTGGTTTGGTAACAGACGATCAGTTGCAGACATAGGCCCGGATTCACAAAGGAGTTACGATGGCGTATCTCCAGATAAGCCGTTGTAACTCTGAGTGTGGCCCGTCGCAACTCGGCGCCTAATTCATAGAATCAGATACGCCTCACAGTTGCCTAGATACGAGCGGCGTAAGTCTCCTACGCTGTCGTATCTTAGGGTGCATATTTACGCTGGCAGCTAGGTGGCGCTTCCGTATATTTCCGCGTCGAATATGCTAATTAGCTAGATACGCCGATTCACGAACGTACGTGCGCCCGGCGTATCAAGATACGTTGTTTACGTAAGACATACGCCGGCGTAAAGTTACCCCTCATAAAGCAGGGGTAAGTCATGTTAGGTATGGACGTCGGAAACGTACGAACAGCGTCATATTTTACGTCGTTTGCGTAAGTCTTCCGTGAATGGGGCTGTGCATAGGTTACGTTCACGTAGATTAAGCATTGAGCGGGCGTAATTTACTTTGAAAATTTGACGTGATACTGAGCATGCGCCGTTCGTAAAAAGCGTCATTTACGTGGGGTCACAACACATTTACATACAACACGCCCCCTAACAGACTAGTTAGAATTAGGCGGGCTTACGCCGTGTCAGATACACTACGCCGCCGTAACCTAGAGTGCAAGTTGGTTCTGAATACAGGACATGGCGCTCATGGCGGCGTAGTGTATCTGAGATATGCTACGCCCGCCTAAACATAGGCGTTTGTATGTGAATCTGGGCCATGCAGGCAAGGTTGGGCAACAGGATATCAAGCAGTGGAGAGCTTTAAGCAGAGTCAACAAGGCAAGCCGAGGTCAGGATAATGGATAGCAAGAGTAGTCAGAGTAAGCCGGCTCAAACAAAGGAATCCAATAAGGATCACAGGAGCAGGTATACAGGGTGCAAGCTGCAGATCAAACAGCAAAGTCCTAGTGGACTTGCTTCCCCTAAATATGGCATTTTGCACCAACGCTTAATATTTGTGCGCATGCGCACATTTGTGCGTCTGACAGAATAGGCACCTGGGGGAATAGTGACAAAAAACACAAACTCCTGCGCACAAATGGGATCCTTGATAATTGGTCAAATGTCTACATACAGTTCTCCTTAGATGTCAAAAAAACCCGTAGTAACAGAGGCCTTGCTGCCCTTCATGGATGGGGGAATCCTGATAGAAGACAAAAAGGGAGAAAGAAAGGCGCACCAGCCTCGTGTACTACCGTTTGGCAAATTTTAATGGAATATTAAAATAATGAAAACTACTCACAAACAAAGAATGATAAAAGGCTTGTCAAACGATAATTGAAATACCCCTCAAACCACACTCCAGAATGTAGGGGGGGTGGCGAGGTGCGTTGCTGCTGGCTGACGCGTTTCGAGGTGACAGAGACCTCTTCCTCAGAGCCCAGCAGTCGGGCTCTGAGGAAGAGGTCTCTGTCACCTCGAAACGCGTCAGCCAGCAGCAACGCACCTCGCCACCCCCCCTACATTCTGGAGTGTGGTTTGAGGGGTATTTCAATTATCGTTTGACAAGCCTTTTATCATTCTTTGTTTGTGAGTAGTTTTCATTATTTTAATATTCCATTAAAATTTGCCAAACGGTAGTACACGAGGCTGGTGCGCCTTTCTTTCTCCCTTTTTACCTGGGGGAATAGTGTCTGTACATGCGCGTTAGCATCTACCCTTAAGCACCAGCAATGTCATGGCCAGCACGTTCCTAACATTCAGATTGCAATGCCCCATTCCTGGAGTGAGAAAGGTAAATTCCAAATCCAGGTGGCAATATGTGAAATAAAGTAGGAATCATTTCACCCTAACACAAATAAATCTTCAGTGACACAACTCGCAGTTTCCTGGGTCCACAATTGCTCCTCGGTGTCCCCAGGCTATGTATTGCAGCACCCAGTGGGCGTTTTGAGCAGGGGTGTGCAAGACTCAACCCCATCCTCTGCTGATTTGGCCTGGTGGTCTCATACCTTTTTCTTTTAATAACATATTATAACATACAGTATAGTACAGTGTTGAACAACACCTTCCTCATGTTGAAATTGCATTTTTAAAACAGGATTGAATGCACAACCATGAAAATTCAACTCTTTCTAGAGATCTCCTTTCATTGGTTTCTGCCTAAACAAGTCCTAAAGTGTTTATTCTATTGTGGTAGGGAGATTAGATTGTGGGGTAGGGACGAGCATGACATGTTCTTTGTAATCTGTAAGGAACTGATCAATATGTTGGTACTATATACCTTAAATGTACAGTATATTATACATTCAGAGCTGACATTGGCGGCTTAGTGAAAGTGAAAATGTATAATTGTACAGAGCCAAGCCATGATGGTAATAAACTGTAATCCTGCAGTAATCATACAAGTAAACCATATCATGTGTTTACATGTTCATGTTGTGAGCAGGTGCCTGTATATTGGCAGGGGAGCTCAATTACCTTCTCAGCTCCTGTGTTATTAAATCATAATGTGTCTCAAGCACACCCATTAATCCTGACATGCCTACAAAATCATCATAAATTCTAATCAGTTATAGACCTGACAGCACCTGGCAGGGGAAGATTTATTTTAACATTTATTTTCAATAGAATGTGCAGCATTATTGACAACAAGACAGTGACCTTTAACTCCTGTACTCCTTCATCAGTTACCAATGACAGAACTTGGTGGGGGTCTGACTTTCTATCCATATAAGTCAGGGGCGTAACTAGAATCTTCCGGGCCCAATGCAAGAAACCATGAAGGGCCCCCACCAGGGGCATTGCTAGGTCTACAAAAGATCTCGAGCGCATAGCTAAGTAAAGAAAGTCATATGCTTGGGCGGGCATACACATGTATATAATATACATGTGTGTGTGTGTGTGTATACTTACTGCAGGGTCCCCAGAGAGCCTCCCCTTATTGCAGGGTCCCCAGAGAGCCCCCTTACATCAGGGTCCCCAGAGGGCCCCCTGACTTTAGGGTCCCCAAAGGGCCCCCTTACTTTAGGGTCCCCAGAGGGCCCCCCCTTACATCTGGGACCCCAGAGGGCCCCCTTACATGAGGGATCCCAGAGGCACCCCTTACTTTAGGGTCCCCAGAGAGCCCCACTTCCAGAGGTTCCCCTGTACTTAAATGGCCTATGCTGTCTGTGCACCTTGGACCCCCCAGCACATCTCTGTATACCCTACCTGGGGGAGGTGGAAGGCAGTGATCAGCAGCTCTATGGTGTCCATGGGCCGGATCTCCCTGGAGCTTGTAGTTCTCTCTCCAAATCTATACAGTGGTGTGGAGATGGGAGGGGCCTCTGACCATGGCATGTATCGGCAAGAGTGTACAAGCAGAGCGGCTTACTGAAGAGTGAAGCCGATACATGCCCGGGTCAGAGGCCCCTCCCCTCTTCACTGTATACATTCGGAGAGAGAACTACAAGCCCCAGGGAGATCCCGCGGCTCACAGGCAACATAGAGCTGTCGATCGCCGCCTCCCACCTCCCCCCTGCATGTTAAATGAACAGTCAGGGGTGCAGGAGGAGATGCCTAGTCTTGAGGGCCCCCACAGTGATAGAACAACAGGGCCCCGTCGCAAGTGCGACTGCAGCGACCCCTATAGTTCCGCCACTGATATAAGTTTAATTTTCATTTTAGATGTAGAGGGGCTCTTAAATAAAAACTAGAGGAAAGTGGAGGCTTAGTCCAGGGAAACCAATTGGATTTTGTGGATAAACTTAGTCAACATGGCTAGGGTAAATAGAGGGAAGAACCTAAGATGTTTGTCCTGGGTGCAACATAAGCAATTGGAGTTTCTATAGGGGGAACAGTTTTCTGCAGATTACAGAAAGTGCACCAAAGTGTGCCATGGTGACAGAGTGACTGGTGGTTTTTGAGAACATGACATATTGTCACACAAATGTTCACATACATATGCTTAAAAATTGCTGCAGATATGACTCTTAGAATTCAGATGACTGAACACATGACTGAACTCTCCTTGTGTTATTGGAAAACAACAAGAGCACAGATACAGGAAATTACATCATAACCATGTTTCACTAGAAAAACATTACATTTTACAATAATACTACCACCTAGCAGTAGAAATATTAATCACTGTAAAATATATGGTGGGTATGTTACTTTCTCTACTATATTACAGGAAGATATCAAGCATGAACCAGAGGAATAAAGCATGTGTGTGACTGCCGCCCAGGAGGTTGTATTGCCAGTACCAATAGAGGACATCGGAGTCCCATCTGCTCTGCCCTTATTAGAGAATGCTGTCAGGAACCTTAAGGAGTTATTAGCCTTTATCAAACAGGAGATGAAAGCTTATAAAATGAATATGGTTAAATGATGAGCGCAAAAATGAGTGAATGGTGAATAAACAAACAATGGTAAATATAAATAAGATCCACAATGAAGGGGAATAAGCCAATTAGTGAATGAATTAGGTTCTAAGTAAAGATGCCATAATCACTCAAATCACTGTGACAGTGATGAACAAACAATAAAACAAAGTGTCCTGTGTTATAAAAAATAGAAGGAAAAATAAATAAATGTCCCAAAGTGATCAACAATAAACTTGTGCATCCAAATAAGAGTGTTTAAACACGATCCCACCGGCAGCTGGGCTCACGGAGCGCCTACCTTCCTGATGTGTAAAAACAGCGTGTGGATGCTCAGATGGAGACTTAAAGAACTTCCTTCTGCTCGGAGGAGCTAGTGCGATCCTCTGTCTTTTTGCCTGGAGAACGTCCACCCTCCCTGTGTGTGGTCCGGGGCTACACCAAGATGGAGGCTCCGTACTCGGAGCGTACACAAGCCATCGATGAGATGTAAAAGGAGGAAAAGAAATGGGGCTCCAAATGGTGAAATACTTCTCAGCAAACAGTTATTTATTGGTCCAAATAGTAAAATGCTCAACATGAGCTTAAAAATCAAACGTAAAAACAGCAAGTATCGAATGTGCGGACGGAACGTCACGTCACTTCCGGTCACGTCTAAACAGGGCCTTACGCGTTGCGTCACGTCACGTGACTTCATCAGAGGCTGGGGATTGGCTAGACGGAATCTCTTTATATAGGCTAATAGGCGGAAGTCAATAGCGGCCATTTTTAAAGATGGAATGCCCATCGAATCTATCGCGGCCATCTTGCATGTGGGAAACATATAGATGGCAGGCAAACAGATCAATTAAAACCAAGTGTTGGCAAGAAAAATGATGTGGAAACATCTTAATCATCATATTGTCATCATGTCTTATATGAGCAATGATCCTTATTAAAGTATATATTAAAATAGTATAAATTTAATGGATATGTTAAAATGTTATAAAACAAGGAATGTATATTAAAATTAATTACTCAGTTAATTATAAAAATGCGTTATAATTAAAATACATCTGAACCATATAATGGATTGCACGGATGAAGTGCTTCAACCCTATAGATGGTTGAATTTATATTCACGTGAAGGCTAACTAAAATAGCGTCAATGGGAGGGATTTACAAGGAACTAGAAGACTAGACCAACAGTGATGCTAAATCCCATCCTTTACAATAAAATGTATAAAAGTTAAAAATTACTTATAAAACAGTTGACATCAAAGTCCACATTTAATCCATCTGGCACTAATGTATGTAAGGTGTGTATCCATTGAGATTCCTTTTGGCTGATAGTTCTAACTAAATGTGCCCCTCTCCATGGTTTTTTGAACTTATCAATCGCCCAAAAGGATAAATCACATGGATTCTTATTGTGGAACTTTTCAAAATGTCTACTGACATTATGTTTGTCAGACCCCTTCAAAATATTCTTGATGTGTTCTTTAATACGGACCATTAATGGCCTTTTGGTTCTGCCTACATATTGTAAATTACATGTACACTGTAATACGTACACCACACCCTCAGTATGACAACTAATAAAATCTTTTATAGGATGCATTACATTGGTGTGTGTACCCAAAAATTCTGTTCTGGGATTTAGCATCACTGTTGGTCTAGTCTTCTAGTTCCTTGTAAATCCCTCCCATTGACGCTATTTTAGTTAGCCTCCACGTGAATATAAATTCAACCATCTATGGGGTTGAAGCACTTCATCCGTGCAATCCATTATATGGTTCAGATGTATTTTAATTATAACGCATTTTTATAATTAACTGAGTAATTAATTTTAATATACATTCCTTGTTTTATAACATTTTAACATATCCATTAAATTTATACTATTTTAATATATACTTTAATAAGGATCATTGCTCATATAAGACATGATGACAATATGATGATTAAGATGTTTCCACATCATTTTTCTTGCCAACACTTGGTTTTAATTGATCTGTTTGCCTGCCATCTATATGTTTCTCACATGCAAGATGGCCGCGATAGATTCGATGGGCATTCCATCTTTAAAAATGGCCGCTATTGACTTCCGCCTATTAGCCTATATAAAGAGATTCCGTCTAGCCAATCCCCAGCCTCTGATGAAGTCACGTGACGTGACGCAACGCGTAAGGCCCTGTTTAGACGTGACCGGAAGTGACGTGACGTTCCGTCCGCACATTCGATACTTGCTGTTTTTACGTTTGATTTTTAAGCTCATGTTGAGCATTTTACTATTTGGACCAATAAATAACTGTTTGCTGAGAAGTATTTCACCATTTGGAGCCCCATTTCTTTTCCTCCTTTTACATCTCATCGATGGCCTGTGTACGCTCCGAGTACGGAGCCTCCATCTTGGTGTAGCCCCAGACCACACACAGGGAGGGTGGACGTTCTCCAGGCAAAAAGACAGAGGATCGCACTAGCTCGTCCGAGCAAAAGGAAGTTCTTTAAGTCTCCATCTGAGCATCCACACGCTGTTTTTACACATCAGGAAGGTAAGCGCTCCCCTTCATTGGGGATCTTATTTATATTTACCATTGTTTGTTTATTCACCATTCACAAATTTTTGCGCTCATCATTTAACCATATTAATTTTATATATTTTTTGTCGTTAGTACATTATAGATTTGAGCTGCATTTATTAATTTACTCACACCATTGTTTCTACAATTTTATTCCTCACGTTGAGAGTATTGGCCAGCGCTTTAGTTTCCCCCTTTACACAGGAGATGAAAGCTGTTGAGCAGAAGGTTACATTAACTTTGAATTGGGCTAAACCTTCTCTAGCAATGATCGGAGCATTTAGCTGTGTGAACAACCTCATAATTTCGCTCAGAACTGTGAGCAAAGGTTCGGCCTCTTCTGATGGACACCTTTAATCCTTTCACTGATACCAATGTAGGGCTTATGTTGCGGCAGTGGTGGCTGTAATGCACACTCCCTACAGCCATGTGTGTATCTCATAGACTGTGTACTGTCTGGCAGATGTTGGGTGGGCTGTCACTGCACCCCACCTAGGGGTAGGGTGGAGAAAACTCCCAGAACATCTGTTCGCTGATCTTCCCTTCAGTCAGAGGATGAGGCTTTAGCATGCATTACATCACTGTTTTAAACACGGAAAGGTGTGCTACTTTACAGGCATACTAAGGACACTACCCAGGCACAATATTTAAAGGAATATTTCATTTTTATTGTTTCACTTTAAGAATTATTAAAAATAACTGCTCCTGAAAAATTGTCAGTTTTTAAAACTTTTTTGCATTGATACATGTCTCCTGGGGCAGGACCCAGGCCCCCAAACACTATTTATGGCAATAACATGCATATACATAAGCCTTGAAAATTTGCACTTTTGAGTTTTCATGTTCGCGTCCCATAGACATTAATGGTGATTGCCTGTTCGCACCAATTTTTTTCTTGTTCGCAAGTTCTGGTGCAAAGCGAACCAGGAGGGGTTCGGGTCATCCCTAGTGAGGAGATTAAGGAAGCTCTGAATACGTTTTTCAAAGCTTGCTCTCACTCCTCGTCACTAAGAGTCTCCAAGTCACTACGCCAACGTCCAAAACTAAAATCTTTTTTATTTATCTCTAACTGTCTTTTGTAGGGAAAAGTATATATCCCCAATAAGTACTTGTTTAGAGCATCTTATAGTTACTAGAGTATAAGTGATGTGGTATAGGGGTGGTGGCGCAGCCTAAGAGTGGTTTCTAAAAGTTCTGTCACCGGTATTATCAACGGCTAACACTCCATAAAGGTGAGGGTGTGTAAAAGAATTTGTGTCGGGCATCTCTGTACGGTGGGCTCATAACAGGGGCCCCCGATATGGTTACAGTAGGAGACCCTAATAATGAATTTCAGACTACCCTCAATGGGTTCTAAAACTGTATATAGTGCGTAAAATAATGAAAGTGATTGTGAATATCAGCCTAGGATGACCAATAGCAATGGGAATCCCAAAGCCACTAAAAAATATATATATGAGAAAATATGATAGTGAGTGCACAATAAGCAAATGATTGTAGTGAAAAAGTTAAAATATTAAGCATTGAATACTTTGATCCAATCCTGGTGTTCAAAGGTGTATCAATATTAGGTACATCAACTCTAAATTGAAAAAAGCTGTGTCTGTGGTCTGAAAGCGACCATAACAGTGATCCGCACAAAATAGTTATACAAAAAAAAAAAAACTCCGGAGTGTCCACTAATGGAAAAAGAGCGATGTAATCAACAGTATGAATAACAGTACACCATAATATATTGAATGTGAATGAATGAATGAATGAAAAACTTATATAGCGTGGCACATGCGAACTGAATCGCTTCTGGGCAAATGTGGAATGGTTGATAGGCAAAGAAGAGAAGAATCAATTTCTGTATCTTGATCTCCAATATGTCATCCGTGCTCCCCCCCTACTGGGTCCCCACTCACCAGATAGACGTCCCCACAAGGGAGTGTTGAGCCTTACGCAATCGGGAGAGGTCTGCTGTTAGCTTACCAGCTGTCTTCAGAGGGATGGTGTCCTCAGCGAGGTAAGGGAACCACGTGTGATGTTGTTTAAAGGTGGAAAATAAAATTCCACATAGAGTAGTACCAAAAATACTCTGGGCAATTTATTAAAACAAGTACAGTATCCAAAAATAGAAATAAAAACTTGCTTGCAGGCAAGATAAAAAACGAGAAATGTCAGCGATAAAAACAGAGTTGATCACTAGAAGTCAAGCAGTCAAAACCTGGGTATATGCTGCAATGGCGAGTGTGAGGTGTATCGGCTTGCGTTCCACACCTCGCTGTGCTCGTTACCCGGAAGTGATGTTGACGTGTGTCGTATGACGCTGCTAGGTCAACTGACGCGTTTCGTCCAATAGACTTTTTCAAAGGTGCTACCTCTGGTAGTTGCTAATTTTACCAAATGGGCTTATGTTGGGTGCATCCTTCATGAAAAATATCCCGTTGAACAGTACTCCAAATTTTACGAATTAAATGAAATGTAGGAAAACAGTGTTTACTGTAGAAGTGATGAGCTACTATTAGCTGGACTGGTGGATCATATTGGAAAAGTTGGGAAAATATAATTTGAGGTATGGGGTCCTCACGAACTATACCATTCCAACCATTTAATTGCTAAAGTTGTGATGCCAGATAATATGATCTGTGAAAACAAAAAAGTGTAGCGCTAATTAAGTTAGGTTGGCATAAAACTTCAGATTACAAATATGACAATAAAAGTAAAGTGAAAATGTCCACATAAATATATAAATACAGTAAATGTCCATATGTGAAAAACACGAATAGTGTAAAAATACAAATCTGACTATAGAATAGTCCAGCAATAATATTGGTGAATTCCAAAGCCTGGTGATAACTTCAAAGATGTGCTAGAGTTGAAGGAGCTTTGAAATGAATTAACATGAAAAGAAACCACCACCGATAGGTAAGGGGCTTACCAAGGAGTTTGAACCCAGGAGAACCTACATTCAGATGGGTCAAACAGAGCTTTGTGCGGTAAAACCATGATGGAACCTGGGCAATCCTGTATGTGTCTCCAATGGCTGTAGCAAGAGTGACCAAATGGCAGAGGAATGGAGTATACCACAGATGAAGATAGCTGGTAACCCGATGGTCTCACAGGACATGATGGTCCAAAAAAAATCCTGGATGTGTATGGAAGGGTGTGTATCATGGATTAGGAAGAAAAAAACATCCACATAGCATAACTCTGTGTTGAATGTTGAAAATGTAATGGAGCAAGAACACTTAGGCCCTGTACACACGATAGAATCTATCCGCAGATAAATCCCATCGAATGGGTTTCAGCGGATAGATTCTATGGTGTGTACACTCCGGCGGATATTTATCCACGAATATTTCCGAATTCCAGCAGATAAATATTTGTCGACATGCACAGAATATCTATCTGCTGGAATCGGATCCCACGGATGGATCCGCTCGTCTGTACAGACTCACCGGATCCATCCGTCCAAAGGGATTCCCCGCACGCGTCGTAATGATTTGACGCATGCATGGAATTCCTTATATGACAGCGTCGCGCCCGTCGCCGCGTCATAATCGCGGCGACGGCGCGACACGTCATCGCCAGAGGATTTCGGCGCGGAATTCAATGCGATGGTGTGTACACGCCATCGCATAGAAATCTGCTGAAATCCTCGAGAGGATTTATCCGCGGATACGGTTCGCTGGACCGTATCCGCGGATAAATCCTCTCGTGTGTATGGGGCCTTAGATGGATGTACAAGAGATTTGTGAAAAGTAGTAGCAACAGTGGGGTCCTCCCTAGATGGATGTACAAGAGCTTTTTGCAAAGTAGTAGCAACAGTCGGGTCCTCCCTTTAGATGGATGTGCAAGCACTTTGTGCAAAGTATTAGCAACAGTGGGGTCCTCCCAATTATATTGGGTGCATCCTCAATGAAAAGTATCCCGTACAGTACTACAAATTTTATGAATTAAATGAAATGTAGGAAAGCAGTGTTTACTGTAGAAGTGATGAGCTACCATTAGCTGGACTGGTGGATCATATTGGAAGTTGGGAAAATATAATTTGAGGTATGGGGTCCTCACGAACTATAACATTCCAACCATTTAATTGCTAAAGTTGTGATGCCAGATAATATGATCTGGCATTAGGAACAGCTAACCCTCCTTCATCCTTGGATAGCTGCAAAGTACCCAGTCTAATCCGGGGATGTTAATATCTTCAGATAAGATCTCTAAACAAGGTATCTACTTTTCTAAAAAATATATCTGAGGCAGTCATACAGGACAGTTATGTAGAAGATATAGTAATTGTGGCATCCAAAACCTTCTTTATCAAATTGGCTCTGTCAATTACTGTTAAAGGTTAGTGTTGAGCAGAATATGCCATATTCGATTTCGCGATATATCTCGAATATATATTCGAATATTCGAGATATATTCGCTAAATTCGAATATTCGTGATATTTTATCGAAATTAATTGAATGCGATTTTTCGCTATTGCGAATGCGAAAATAATTGCGATTTTTTTAATAACTGCGGTAGGAGCGCTCTGATTGGCTTAGAATATTCGTGATATTTTATCGAAATATCGCAACATGCGAATGCGATATTTATTGCGGAATTTCGAGATATGCTGGAGGAGCGCTCTGATTGGCTTAGAATATTCGTGATATTTTATCGAAATATCGCAACATGCGAATGCGATATTTATTGCGGAATTTCGAGATATGCTGGAGGAGCGCTCTGATTGGCTCAGAATATTCGTGATATTTTATCGAAATATCGCAACATGCGAATGCGATATTTATTGCGGAATTTCGAGATATGCTGGAGGAGCGCTCTGATTGGCTCAGAATATTCGTGATATTTTATCGAAATATCGCAACATGCGAATGCGATATTTATTGCGGAATTTCCAGATATGCTGGAGGAGCGCTCTGATTGGCTCAGAATATTCCTGATATTTTATCGAAATATCGCAACATGCGAATGCGATATTTATTGCGCAATTTCGAGATATGCTGGAGGAGCGCTCTGATTGGCTCAGAATATTCCTGATATTTTATCGAAATATCGCAACATGCGAATGCGAAATTGATTGCAGATATTTCGAAAACTGCTGTAGCAGCACTCTGAAATCGAATATGTATGATATTTTAACCAAAATACATATTGCGATTGCGATTTTTCGATCGCGCATGCGCAATTGCGCGAACAACACGCGACCATTTCCTGGAGCCTTGCCAGTTTCCAACTTATGATCGCAGCGCAATCACACAGCAACATGGTTGGAAGCAATTTCACTAAGTCTGAGGAAAAGTTGCTGATTTGTGTAAGTATTTTGACCACTGTTATTTCATCATCTTCAACTGCATTTAAGTCTAGTTTAAAAGTTAGTATATATGATCAGATATTAGTATTTCACAAAAAATGTGTCTCCTGCTTTTACAAAACTACAAGTCCCAGCATGCCTGGACAGCTGCAGACACCCTGGTTGGCAAATGTGTATTTAGGCACTTTTCCTTGTTATTTAGCATAATGAATTTAACATTTTATTGGACATAGGACGTATGCGAACGTCCTGACTTCAGTGTCCTCAAGGCCCAAGGACGTTCGAATACATATTGCCCTTTAGATGTTGCAGAACTACAACTTCCAGCATGCCTGGGAATGCTGGCACTTCTAGTATTGTAAGTTCTGCAGGCCCCCATTTTTCAGGCCTTTATGCATGGGTCTCTAAACTGTGGCACCCTAGATGCAGCAAAAGTAAAATTCTTAGCATGCACTGACAGACCGTGGCTGATGGGAGTAGTAGTTTTGCAACAGCTGGAGTTGGACTGGTCTTGAAACCCAGAGTTAGGTAACAAACCCGTAGTGTTTTGCAACCATTCTGCCTCCAGCTGGTTATTTTCTGTTGAAAAGCCTGTGGCGTGCAAAACACAACCCAAAAACTCCACCCGGTGCAAGGAAAAATTTGCACACACCTAAAGAGTGACATCACAAAAAACTGCGACGGTTGCATACGTCAGTGGTCCTCCGAAAAGGTCCGTCTCTGACCCCCCGGGGCGTTAGGCTCCTGACAGGGAAAAGAGTTACTGTGGTCCATACAGCCGAAGCCATATGGACCCATCTCGGTCCAAGCAGCGCAATCAACACGCGAACAACACGCGACCATTTCCTGGACCCTTGCCAGTTTCCAACTTTATGATCGCAACGCAATCGCAGAGCAAGATGGTTGGAAGTAATTTCACTGTATCTGAGGAAAAGTTGCTGATTTGTGTAAGTATTTTGACCACTGTTATTTCATTATCTTCAACTGCATTTTAGTCTAGTTTAAAAGTTAGTATATATTCATAATTATGCAAATGATAATGGCTGCTATATTTATGTAAAAAAGGTGGCGACGGAAATGGCAGTATATAAAATCTGTCATGTTACCCCTGTCATTGATTAATAAGGCGAGAATGCTTCCAATTGTTGAATAGCATACATTTATGTCATATATCCATAAGGCTGTCAACAAAAGTATTACAATATACTTTGTTCTTCATCTTGCAGAAGTTCCTGGAAACAGGATACGATGAGCTGCGGAGGCAGCAAGAAAAACAGGGAGTTATAAGCTCCCTGATTGAGGAACTAGGCGAAGAACACACTCGCATGGCGATCCTCAAAAAGTGGTCCGACCTGAAGAGGCGCCAGATGAACCGGGTCAGGCGTATCCGGAATAAATATCATCCTGGTAAGTTATTGGTCACAGTTATGTTTTTTTTTCCCTAAAGTGTATTTTGTGCGTGTACTCGAGAGAGGAGCCGGACTGCAGGAGTTGGGAGTAGGCAGGCCTCCCCCAGAGGTAATCTGCCACCTTTCTCCATGCCCCGGGTGGCAATGGCGGGTGTGAGGGGGTCCTCCCACACAGACCGTCCTACCTGCTCCGCTTCGAAGCCCCACGGGGCAGAGGGACTCCCTATAAGGGAGTGAGAGGATTTGCCCGCTCAACCAGCCCCGTTAGTCCTTCGCCTCTCTTTTTAGAGACCGCATGGTCAGAGTGCGTGCATGTTAACCCAATTGCGAGTGCGTGTGTAAGTGTGGTGGTTTTTGTGGGAGGGAGGTGGGCATACTAAGCGCAGGCTTACCTCGCATAGCACACCCACCGGGGGCCGAGCTGAGACCACCAAACTCAATTCACATGTAGCCGAGAGCGGGATCCGAACCCCTAGCTGCAGAGGTGAATGGCTTGTCAGCGCAGTGGCAATCGCGTTGAGCCAGCCCGGGTCCCTTGGGGACAGTTATGGAAGGTCATATGTAATTAATGTAAGGTCAGATGTTGTTAACCAAGACGCCATGTTGTTGTAACATATATCACCACCAGCCAAGGTATTCATAGTACTGTTGGAAAAAAACATGGGACAGCAGACAGGAACACAGAAGTTATGTGGGAACATACTTTTCCCATTGCTTTGCATGGGACTTTAAACAAAAAGCCCGACCCTCACCAATGGGGTTAGTTAAGGGATAAATTAACGATCCTATACTTTAAGTGGACGTATAGATAACATGTGACCAAGTGTTATCGAAATATCTACAGCTGTTATGAAATAACATGTATTTCCCATAGAGTTGAATGGGACTTTAAAGAAAAACCCTGACCAAGGCAAATGGGGGTGGGTATGGGTTAAACCACCAATCCTATATTTGTGGCTGACATATAAGTAACCTGTGTGCCAAGTTTCATGTAAATATCTTTAGCCGTTTGGACGTGATGGTGGAACATACATACATACATGCACACACACGTTGAGTTTTATATATATAGATTCCCACTAAATTCCTGTGTTAGGCGTGGGGTTGTTATAGTAATCCTGTGTACTCCATCAAGTACTTTTTTTTAACATGAGATCGTCTGAACAAAACAAAGGAGACAAAAACAGCTCATTTTACCATGGTGGCAGCCCAGCTCACGCTCAGTCCCCTGTAGTGCCCACAAGACCCTTTAATATAACATTGTCCCATTGGTTAACTGTCTATATAAATTAATTTGTATTCATATACAATACAGTAGAGTACACAGAATTTGCATACGTCATTAGAAAACATTTTTATAATATATGAACATTGTGTTATTATAGGAGCTCCGCTACCAACTGTGCGCCCCAAGCGCACAAGGCGACAGGCCGCAGAGGAGGAGCAGGAGGAGGATGTGGAAGAGGAGGAGAGGGATGAGGAGGAGCAGCCAGGGCCATCCACATCACCACCCCCAGTTCCTGTGGAGGAGCAAGAGGAGGAGCTGCACCCCCCCCCCGAAACTTCTGGTGGAGTAGTGGGTGACGAGGAAGAGGAGCAGGATGAGACGGTTAATTATACCGTCAATCAGGAGGGTAAATATGTGCACATATATTAATAAAATTTCAACAATAAAATGTAGCTCTAAAAATGGACAGCATTTAAAGCAGGGCTGTGGAGTCGGTAGATAAATTTTTCGACTCCGACTCCTCAGTTTTATGTACTTCAGACTCCGACTCCCCGACTCCGACTCCTCTGTATTAATATGCGAATGTATTTTATAGATTCCTTGAGGGAAAGAAACGCAAACTACCACAGGACTACTGGCTGGGAAGCCAACAGTCTACTGTATTGCACAGTTTAAGCAAAAGACAAACACAATGAAAACAATCAAGTGACTGGATAGTAGCAGCAGGCTTAAACATCAGGAACATGATCTTTAACAGTTCAAAAATACAGACCACATTATTTGGCTGTTTTAGAACCAAAACAAAGCTTATCTATAATAAACCCAAAAAAAAAAAATATGAAAAACCTAGAAATGGTTTATATTAATCTTGAAATGTAGTTCTAGGCTTAGCAAATGCAAATAAATGCAATGTAGAGTTCTAAGGAAGAGAATTGCCTCTGCCAGATCCTCTTTCATAGAGTCTCTTAAGTCAGACTTTATTATTTTTATGGCTGAAAATAATCTTTCGTAACGGTCTTTGAAATCCAAATGTTTTTTTCTTATATCCTAACAGTTCTAAAAAAGCTAGAGGTGAAGCAAGCTGCCATGAAAAACCTCACGAAGAGAGTAATGGCAAATGAGCAGCAGATACTGTTTTTGATGCGCCAAAATCAACAACTGGTGCAACAACTGGCGAAAAACATGGATGAGGTGACAGAGCTTCAGAAGTTAATGTCCTAATTTTTTTTTTTTTTTTTTAATAAAAAATGTTATATTTTGCAAAGGTTTCATTTCTTATTGAAATTGTTAGTTTTTTAAACACATCTAACTTCACATCTAACTTCACATCTAACACATCAACATCAACATCAACACATCTAGCTTAATAATAACCGAAAACATTTTATACTATTACTAGCTGAATACCCGGCGTTGCCCGGTCTTCCTATCTTAACCTTTTGAGGAGGAAAATCATAGTAATATAAATATACCCATCTTTTATATAAGGGTGTTGGTAAGGGTTAATTTAACTGTTATATATTTTTATTTGGCATATAAGTAATATGTATAGCGGGTATTATTGAAATATCTCCAGGCGTACAGAAGTTATGTGGGAACATACATTTTCCATTGATTTGCATGGGACTTTAAAGGAAAACCCCGACCCTCACAAATGGGGGTAGTTAAGGGATAAATTAACTATCAGTGGTATCAGTGAACAGCAGTGGTAATAGGAGTATATATAGAGTGGGAATTAACTTTTTACATAGGTGTCTTGACAGAGCAGCAGCAGCAGCAGTAGTAGTAGTAGTAGTAGATACAGAGTCATATCACTTGGGCAGGAGGTGCCATGATGAACAGCAGTGGTAATAGGAGTATATAGAGTGGGAAATTACTTTTGACATAGTTGTCTTGACTGAGCAGCAGCAGCAGCAGCAGCAGCAGTAGTAGTATTAGCAGTAGTAGTTGATACAGAGTCATATCACTTGGGCAGGAGTTGCCATGATGAACAGCAGTAGGAATAAGAGTATATAGAGTGTGAAACAACTGCTGACATAGGTGTATTGACTGGGCGGCAGCAGCAACAGCAGAAGCAGCAGTAGTAGTATTAACAGTAGTAGTTGATACAGAGTCATATCACATGGGCAGGAGTTGCCATGATGTACAGCAGTCTTAATAAGAGTATATAGAGTGTGAAATAACTGCTGACATAGGTGTATTGACTGGGCGGCAGCAGCAGCAGAAGCATCAGTAGTAGTATTAACAGTAGTAGTTGATACAGAGTCATATCACATGGGCAGGAGTTGCCATGATGTACAGCAGTCTTAATAAGAGTATATAGAGTGTGAAATAACTGCTGACATAGGTGTATTGACTGGGCGGCAGCAGCAGCAGAAGCATCAGTAGTAGTATTAACAGTAGTAGTTGATACAGAGTCATATCACATGGGCAGGAGTTGCCATGATGTACAGCAGTCTTAATAAGAGTATATAGAGTGTGAAATAACTGCTGACATAGGTGTATTGACTGGGCGGCAGCAGCAGCAGAAGCAGCAGTAGTAGTATTAACAGTAGTAGTTGATACAGAGTCATATCACATGGGCAGGAGTTGCCATGATGTACAGCAGTCTTAATAAGAGTATATAGAGTGTGAAATAACTGCTGACATAGGTGTATTGACTGGGCGGCAGCAGCAGCAGAAGCATCAGTAGTAGTATTAACAGTAGTAGTTGATACAGAGTCATATCACATGGGCAGGAGTTGCCATGATGTACAGCAGTCTTAATAAGAGTATATAGAGTGTGAAATAACTGCTGACATAGGTGTATTGACTGGGCGGCAGCAGCAGCAGCAGAAGCAGCAGTAGTAGTATTAACAGTAGTAGTTGATACAGAGTCATATCACATGGGCAGGAGTTGCCATGATGTACAGCAGTCTTAATAAGAGTATATAGAGTGTGAAATAACTGCTGACATAGGTGTATTGACTGGGCGGCAGCAGCAGCAGAAGCATCAGTAGTAGTATTAACAGTAGTAGTTGATACAGAGTCATATCACATGGGCAGGAGTTGCCATGATGTACAGCAGTCTTAATAAGAGTATATAGAGTGTGAAATAACTGCTGACATAGGTGTATTGACTGGGCGGCAGCAGCAGCAGAAGCATCAGTAGTAGTATTAACAGTAGTAGTTGATACAGAGTCATATCACATGGGCAGGAGTTGCCATGATGTACAGCAGTCTTAATAAGAGTATATAGAGTGTGAAATAACTGCTGACATAGGTGTATTGACTGGGCGGCAGCAGCAGCAGCAGAAGCAGCAGTAGTAGTATTAACAGTAGTAGTTGATACAGAGTCATATCACATGGGCAGGAGTTGCCATGATGTACAGCAGTCTTAATAAGAGTATATAGAGTGTGAAATAACTGCTGACATAGGTGTATTGACTGGGCGGCAGCAGCAGCAGAAGCAGCAGTAGTAGTATTAACAGTAGTAGTTGATACAGAGTCATATCACATGGGCAGGAGTTGCCATGATGTACAGCAGTCTTAATAAGAGTATATAGAGTGTGAAATAACTGCTGACATAGGTGTATTGACTGGGCGGCAGCAGCAGCAGAAGCATCAGTAGTAGTATTAACAGTAGTAGTTGATACAGAGTCATATCACATGGGCAGGAGTTGCCATGATGTACAGCAGTCTTAATAAGAGTATATAGAGTGTGAAATAACTGCTGACATAGGTGTATTGACTGGGCGGCAGCAGCAGCAGCAGAAGCAGCAGTAGTAGTATTAACAGTAGTAGTTGATACAGAGTCATATCACATGGGCAGGAGTTGCCATGATGTACAGCAGTCTTAATAAGAGTATATAGAGTGTGAAATAACTGCTGACATAGGTGTATTGACTGGGCGGCAGCAGCAGCAGCAGAAGCAGCAGTAGTAGTATTAACAGTAGTAGTTGATACAGAGTCATATCACATGGGCAGGAGTTGCCATGATGTACAGCAGTCTTAATAAGAGTATATAGAGTGTGAAATAACTGCTGACATAGGTGTATTGACTGGGCGGCAGCAGCAGCAGAAGCATCAGTAGTAGTATTAACAGTAGTAGTTGATACAGAGTCATATCACATGGGCAGGAGTTGCCATGATGTACAGCAGTCTTAATAAGAGTATATAGAGTGTGAAATAACTGCTGACATAGGTGTATTGACTGGGCGGCAGCAGCAGCAGCAGAAGCAGCAGTAGTAGTATTAACAGTAGTAGTTGATACAGAGTCATATCACATGGGCAGGAGTTTCATGATGTACAGCAGTCTTAATAAGAGTATATAGAGTGTGAAATAACTGCTGACATAGGTGTATTGACTGGGCGGCAGCAGCAGCAGAAGCATCAGTAGTAGTATTAACAGTAGTAGTTGATACAGAGTCATATCACATGGGCAGGAGTTGCCATGATGTACAGCAGTCTTAATAAGAGTATATAGAGTGTGAAATAACTGCTGACATAGGTGTATTGACTGGGCGGCAGCAGCAGCAGCAGAAGCAGCAGTAGTAGTATTAACAGTAGTAGTTGATACAGAGTCATATCACATGGGCAGGAGTTGCCATGATGTACAGCAGTCTTAATAAGAGTATATAGAGTGTGAAATAACTGCTGACATAGGTGTATTGACTGGGCGGCAGCAGCAGCAGAAGCAGCAGTAGTAGTATTAACAGTAGTAGTTGATACAGAGTCATATCACATGGGCAGGAGTTGCCATGATGTACAGCAGTCTTAATAAGAGTATATAGGGTGTGAAATAACTGCTGACATAATTGTCTTGACTGATCCAAAGGAGTCATGGGAGAAAATCATGTGGTCAGATGAGACTATAATATAATTTTTTGATCATAATTTCACTAACCGTGTTCGGAGGAAGAATAATGATGAGTACCATGCCAAGAACGCCATCCCTAATGTGAAGCATGGGGGTGGTAGCATCATGCTTTGGTGGTGTTTTTCTGCACATGGGACAGGGTGACTGCACTGTATTAAGGAGAGGATGACCGGGGCCATGTATTGCAAGATTTTGGGCAACAACCTCCTTCCCTGAGTTAGAGCTTTGAAGATGGGTCGAGGCTGGGTCTTCCAACATGAGAATGACCCAAAGCACACAGCCAGGATAACCAAGGATTGGCTCTGTAAGGAGCATATCAAGGTTCTGGCGTGGCCTAGCCAGTCTCCAGACCTAAACCCAATAGAGAATCTTTGGAGGGAGCTCAAACTCCGTGTTTCTCAGCGATAGCCCAGAAACATGACTGATGTAGAGAAGATCTGTGTGGAGGAGTGGGCCAAAATCCCTCCTCCAGTGTGTGCAAAGTTGGTGTAAAACTACAAGAAATGTTTGACCGCTGTAATTGCAAAGAAAGCCTACTGTACCAAATATTAACATTGATTTTCTCTGATGTTGAAATAGTTATATTCAGCACTGTAAATACATCTGGTCCGGGGCTTCATCAGGGAATGCATGGCAAGGGACCCTTCAGCGCCCTGAACCGACGACGGGTGCCAGAAAGTCACCGCCGATCCAGGACTCATTCATCTTTATGAATGTGAGTCTGTCCACGGAGTCTGTGGACAGACGGGTCCTCTTGTCCGTGACCACCCCACCTGCCGCGCTGAATGTCCGCTCAGATAGTACGCTGGAGGGGGGGCAAGACAATAACTCCAGCGCATACTGAGCGAGCTCGCGGCAGGTGTCCAATCTGGCAACCCAGTACTCCATGGGGTCGTCGGTGCTCATACTGTCAGAAGCACCGACGGACGCCATGTAGTCTGCCACCATGTGGGCCAGCCGCTGGTGGTGACTGCTGCTGCTGCTGCTGGTGGTGGTACTGGGTCGCTCGGTTTGGAAGAACATCCTCATCTCTTCCATTAGGTCCCCTGCTCGGCTGCAGCTGGGTGCAGCCACCTGCTGGGTGAGATGAGGGGGGACAACTGGAGGCCGGGGAGTTGCCTGCTCCAACCGTCTGACAATGGCTGCCTGCAGTTCCTCCATCCGGTGCTGCCTCCGGCTGGCTGGGATGAACTGCTCCAGTTTCCCCTTGCACCTGGGATCCAAAAGGGTGGCCATCCAGAAATCATCCCTCGTCTTGATGGTCTTAACCCGGGGGTCCCTCCTGAGGCATCTCAGCATGTGGGCAGCCATGGGGAAGAGCACAGCCCGCTGTGACTCCTCAATGCTGGCCAGGTGAATGAGGTGCGACTCTTCTTCCCTGAGGCGCTGCTGGTCAAACTCAGACCTGCCCAACCCCCGGACTATCGGTGCCCCCAACACCGGCTCTCCCTCCTGACCAGGCCCTGACTCCGGGACGACACCAGCAACCACCTCCTCCTCCTCTTCATCATCATCCTCCTCCTCCTCCTCCTCCTCCTGGTCCTGGCCCTGGTCTCGGTGGAGCATTGCTGACTCCTCCTGCTCCACCAAGGCACTCTCCCCAGCCTCGAGCAGGCGATCTAGTGTCCTCTCCAGCATGAACAGTATTGGCAGCACGCTATTGAGGCCAATTTGCTCACTGCTGACCATCTTGGTCGCCTGCTCGAAGGAGGACAACACTTGGCAGACCTGGTTTATCTGCCCCCACTCCGCACAGGCGATGAAAGGGAGTTGTGGTGAAGCCCTCTCAGTGCCTAGTTCCATCAGGTACTCCCTCACCGCCCTTTGCTGCTCCCACAACCTCTTCAGCATGTGGAGGGTGGAGTTCCACCGCGTCACACTGTCCACAATCAGCCTGTGAAGGGGCAGATTGTACTTCCGCTGCAATTTGGACAGGGACGCGGTAGCGGTTGGGGAGCGCCTGAAGTGGCTGGCAATCCTACGCGCCTTTGCCACAATGTCACTCAACCCTGGATAAGTGCGCAGGAACTTCTGCACCACCAGGTTGAGGACATGTGCCAGACAGGGCACGTGCGTCAGACTGCCAGCATGGAGGGCGGCGAGTAGGTTGCTGCCGTTATCGCAGACAACCATACCTGGCTGGAGCCTTCGGGGTGTCAGCCACTTCTGGACCTGAGCTTGAAGTGCTTTCAGCACTTCTTCTGCAGTGTGTCTCCGGTCCCCTAAACTAACAAGCTGGAGCACGGCCTGACAGCGCACGTGCCCCACACTTGAGTAGCTACGGGGGCGCTTGCTGGGAGGCTCAGCAGCTGCGGAGACAGTGGCTTGAGGGAGACCAGCAGTTCTCCCCTGGACACCCCGGGGCGGCACCACAAGATCGGTTGCCGACGATCCCTCACCGACGCCTCGGAGGGAAACCCAATGGGCCGTGAAGCTGATGTAGCGTCCCTGCCCATGCCTGCTGGTCCAGCCATCCATTGTCAGATGAACCCTGTCGCTGACAGCGTGATCCAGCGACAGGGTTACATTCTGCACAATGTGCTGGTGTAGGGCAGGGACACCAGTCCTGGCAAAGAAATGGCGGCTGGGGACACGCCATTGGGGTTGGGCCTGCTCCAACATCTGCCTGAAGGGGTTGCTGTCAACTATGTTGAAGGGCAGCAGATGTTGGGCAATAACCCTTGCCAGGAGCCCATTGAGGGAACGCACACGTCGGTCTCCAGGGGGGAAGGGAGTGGTGCGGTCAAAGGCGTCTGAAATCGACGCCTGGCGCCGGACGGCAGTGCGGGACACAGACGTGGAGGGTGCTGTGGAAGTAGAGGTCTGGCTGCCGGTACCAGTACCTCTACTAGAGGGAGCGGGGGGGCATGACCTGCTGGAAACAGATGAAGATGTGGCAGGGGCTGCTGTACCCTGCTCACTTGTGGTGGTGGCGCTGCTACCACCACCACGCTTCATCTCGTCATACAACGCCCAGTGGTTTATCCTCAGGTGCTGGTTCAGGGCTGTGGTACCCACCCGAGCCAAACACTTCCCTCTCTTCACCCTCACTTTACAAATCCGGCAGATGGCCACGGTAGGGTTGTCTGCCACCAGGGTAAAGAAATTCCAGACAGGTGACTTCAGCACCGCCCTCCTGTCAGATGGGGTGACGCTTACTTGCACCTGCTGGGATTCGGTGCGCACAGGTGGAGCTGCCTGCTGCTGCTGCTGCTGCTGCTGCTCCTCCTCCTGACACCTCCTGCTGCCATCACCAGTGGAGACCCTGACGATGGTCTCCCTGGTGGTGACCTGGCGCACCGTTTCACCAGGGTGCCTACCTTCCCCGTCGTCACTGACGTAGTGAGCCGACGCGTCAGATGGCAACCATGATGGGTCACCCTCTTCGCCCCCAGAGATGTCAGACCAAGGGCTGAGATGTGTTGGTCTGAGGGAACCACGTGACATGGAGCCTCTAGCCTGGCTCCGCTGTCCCCTCACCCACGCCTGGGTCTGACTAGGTGCTGCTGTTTCCTGCACCAAAACAGCAGCACCAGTTTGAAGGGATGTCTCTGGGATACTGCCAGCAGGTATCCCATCCTCCTCATCCATCCCTTCAAAAAGGTCCTGACCATCAGGACAGAGCTGGAGGTCTGCCTGATGCATGGCCTCCCCCAAGAGATCCCTATCACTGTCGCTGTCGAACAGTAAGATGCTGGACTCTTGGGGGCTGGGGGGGGGGTAGTACAGGCAACGGTGTAATGGTGGTACTACTGTGAGTCGGGACCGACGACTCAGTGGCACTGCTGTGCCCCATGTAGTCCACCACTACTTGAGCCTGAGATGGCAATATCGGGCGGCTGCCCGATGGGAAGAACTCCCGGATCAGGCGTACTCCCCTTGCACCCGATCCTCTACCACTAGTAGGGGCACGAGAGGTACCCCGTGCTGGCAGCGATCCAGCACTGGGAGTAACTCCCCTACCCCTGCTGCCACGGCCACGGATGCCGCTCATTATTGCTGATATGTGTGTGGGGGGGTTAAACTTTATTGGGGGGGAAAATGTGAACAAAATGTGTTTTTGTGTTTTTTTTACAAGACAGGCACGCAGACAAAGACGTACACAGACAGCTACTAAACTATAAGAAAAGTAGTACACCAGACAAGGACTACAAAATTAAAGAAAAAAAAAAAAAGCACTAAACAAACACTAACTTTTTTTTTTTTTTTTTTTTTAAACACAAAACACAGACACTAAACACACACTAAGCTAAGCTAGATGAAATAAATGTACACTAACAGTGTGTACACTTACTACACAAAATTTAACTAAACTGAACACAAAACTTAGCTTTTATAAAAGCTCTTTAGGGAAAACTAAACAAAATTTGAACTGAGATGCCTATCAAATATCACTGAACAGCGAACCTGCAAGATCTAACAGTAACACAAGATGAACAAAACTTAGCTTTTAGAAAAGCTCTTTTATAAAGCTCAGCAAAATGTGTTCTGAAATCTCTTGCAAATATAACTGAACAGGGAGGATTGCAGGATCAAACAGTAACACAAATGAAAAAAACAGCACAAAACAGCACAAAACGTAGCTTTGAAAAAAGCTCTTGGGTCTATTGCTTTGAAAAAAGCAGTTGATATACTGGAAAAGATCCACTGGAATCACTAAATAGCAATGCTGGTGATGATCTAAATCAATCAAGAACAAAGACACAGGAAACCAGGAACACAGAAACAGCCTCCACACTCTATAGCCAGCTTCTGAATCTGCAATGAAATGGTGCTGGGAGTGAGCTTATATAATGTCCATGCAGGCAGGTTCCTATTGGTTGCTAACCTGTGACGAGTGTGGAAGGAGAACTCTGATTGGCTCTGATGCAAAAGGGCGGAGCAAATAATCGCGCAATATTCCTATTGCCGAATATTCGCATTGCGAATATTCGGCAATATAAAATGATCGCTTCAGCTACTCGGCCCAATGGCTCTAATCATACCAGCAATGCTTTCAGACGTCTATGGAGATCACTAGGATGTGATCTGTTTTAAAAATGAAACTGTAAAAATCGCTCTGATGCGGAAGATAGGGGCGAAGAAAATAATCGCGCGATATTGCGTTTGCCGAATAATCGCATTGCGATCTTTCTGGAAAATTCAATGAACGCTTCAGCTACTCGGCCCAGGGTCTCTAATGATACCAGCAATGCTTTTAGACGTCGATGGAGATATCTAGGATGTGATCTGATTCAAAAAAAAAATTGTAAAAAATCGAATATTCGGAATTGCGAATATTCACCGCGAATTTCGAAATATAGCGCGATTTCTCGAATATGCTATATTCGAGTCGAATATTCGCAATGCGAATATTCGTGAGCAACACTATTAAAGGTAGCTTGCTCCAAATTGTCCCCACTTGTTTAAAGAGCATAAGCAGTAAAGTTATATTCCTCTCTACATATGCACTCACTTGTAGTGTGACTTGGATGCCTAAATATTTAAATGTAGAAACTACAGTTATTTGTGATGCAGATGATGGCAAATTGGTTACCAGAGGGTCCACAGGTAAAAGAACTAACTTAACCCAATATATTGTAAATCCTGAAAAAGATTTACTAATTAGGGACATCACTGCTAATAAGGAAGACAAAGTATCTCCCAAGAATATAAGTGTGTTGTCACTGTCAGCATATAAGGCAAACCTATCCTCCCCTGGAAGCCTAAAGAATCCAGTAAAATCTGATGATTGCCGAATAGCAGCAGCCAAATGTTTGCAAGGGCAAAGAGTAGGGGTGATAATAGACATAAAAGCTTTTCAAACACACCAGATGATGGCCACATTTCCCTCGAAAAAGGTTGGGATGATATGATTGCCCCTTGCTAAATAATGTTTTCACCTCCACATCAAGAATTTGTTTTTCTATGCAAGTCAGAATTCATCAATGACCACAAGGAACTGTCATATTGGTTGAGCCATTAACCACTTAAGACACGGACCAATATGCAGGTTAAGGACCTTGCCCCTTTTTGCGATTCGGCACTGCCTCACTTTAACTGACAATTGCGCGGTCAGGCGATGTGGTTCCCAAACAAAATTGGCGTCCTTTTTTTCCCACAAATAGAGCTTTCTTTTGGTGGAAGTTGATCACCTCTGCGGTTTTTATTTTATGCACTATAAACAAAAATATAATGACAATTTTGAAAAAAAAAAATTAATATTTTTTAGTTTTTGTTATAATAAATATCCCCAAAAAAGATATCTAAAAAAAATAAAAAATTCTCAGTTTAGACTGATACATATTCTTTTACCTATTTTTGGTCAAAAAAATCGCAATAAGCGTTTATCGATTGGTTTGCGCAAAATGTATAGCGTTTACAAAATAGGGATTCATTTTATGGCAATTTTTTTCATGACTGCGACATTATGGCGGACACATCGTACAATTTTGACACATTTTTAGGACCATTGTCATTTTCACAGCGAAAAGTGCTATAAAAATGCACCGATTACTGTGAAAATGACAATGCAGTGAATGAGTTAACCACTAGGGGGCGCTGTAGGGGTTAAGTGTGACCTCATGTGCGTTTCTAACTGTAGGGGGTGGGGCTGGACGTGTGACGTCAGTGATCGTCGTTCCCTATATCAGGGAACAGACGATCACTGACTTTGCCACAGTGAAGAACAGGGAAGGTGTGTTTACACACACCTCTCCCAGTTCTTCAGCTCCTGTGACCGATAGCGGGACACCGGCAGCGATCGGGTCCGTGGGTCCCGCGGTCACGGATCTTCGGACCGCGCACGACCCACAGCTTGGCTCTTAAATAGGACGTATATATACGTCCCTGTGCCCAGCCGTGCCATTCTGCCGACGTATATCGTCGTGCGGCGGTCCTTAAGTGGTTAAAAAAAGCCTTAAAGTGAAAATTAGGTGGCTAGAATCTTGTCCACTGTTCAGCAAGGCAAGGCCTCAATCCAGTTGATAAACCTGGGAGTGACGCTTATTTGATTGCTCACACACTTTGTCACCATAGATGTCTACTCGGTGTCAAATATAGTCAAATCAAATCTGAATTGATAGCTATTATTGGGGCTGTAAACAACAAATGTCTGAATATTCATTAGGTTGATGAGTAAACATCTTTACTGACAATATATGAGATCTATTTAGGACAAAGGGGAATACATCATTCTTTTTGCTGTTTGGTCATCGTAGGAGTTTACCCATCAACTTGCTTTTGAGAAATCCTGAAACTGTGGTCATGAGAACTGTGGATCAAAGGGTTAAATAACTTTGGCTGCACTTTTTTCCTTTCGGAAAAACTGCGATGAGAGCTTTTGGCCGGAAATTTCGACCGTGTGTATGCTTCATCGCAGTTTTTTTCCGATGGGAAAACTTTCAGAAAAAAAAAAAGAGAGCAGGATCTCTTTTTTCCCGTTTTCCCGTTTTTTCCCGTTAGATCCCATGTGGTGTGCTTCTGCAATTAGCGCTGAGCAAAGTTCATGCAAGCCTTTAGTCTTGGCACTGTGGAGGCCTCTAAGAGCAGCTATTTAGTCCATGGGCTGCCTGGAAGAAACAGCCTCTGCACAATTGGAATGCTCCTGGGGAGAAGGAACTCTGCTCTTTATTGTCTCAGACTATTTATCAACATTCCAGCCCCCTACTGGACACTTCCCTTCTAAAGATTTTCTGAAAGCCAATAAATATTCAGGCTGGTTGATTTGAATCTTCTTCTCTAAGCTCTGGAAGCTTCTTCCAGAGGCAGGGGAAGCAGTTAAACTCCAAGCCTGTGAGACCCTGATAAGGCCAGAACAAACAATTACAGCTGCCTTGTTACAGAAGGAGCCAAGCTAAATTTGTCTCGCAACCTACGCTAGTAGGGTGCTACACATATGTGAGAACTGCAGTGAGAAATGCAGAGAACTGCGCCTTTTCATAGGGCTTGGGGTAAATGTAAGAATAGGTTGGCTACCAGCTTTATACTGTTACTCTTTTTGCTGTGAGTGTGTTTGTGGGTGGCTTTAAACTTGTGCTTGTTAGTTGTTTTTCCTGAGCCAATGTCAAAAAAGCTTCTTCTGGTGATGTCCCCTAAGCACATACTGTATGCGTTACATTCACACAGACTGATAGTGGCAATTTGTAATGCAGGGAAGCTAGCATTGCTGCACAGGTGGCATGAGACCAAGGACTCAAATAATGGACATGCAAAAATGATTTATTCTAAAGTTCAGCAGTTTCACCCTGAGCAGTCTGCAGTCAATAAAACCTTCGCACATTGACAGTGACAGCCCAAACTCTTATAAATCAATATATAATGGTTTCCCATTATGAGGGCTAGTGTACCGGTCATCTTAATAATCCCCTGTAGTGCAACTCTCTAAAATACACGAGCCACACTCGCTCCTTACACTCATAACAGCAAATATTTTAATTTGTCTCTTTTCTGTTCTATTTTAAAAGAAATAAATATATATTTTTTGCTATTGCTGACTCTCCTGCTGCTCACGACCTCATAGCTCCCTCTTGCCTTCCATTCCATAGCAAATAAGAGTCACAAAAATTAAAAAACGGCTAGCTTTTTTTCTGTGTCTTTGCAGGGAATGTTGGGTAATGGTGTGACGTGTTTTTTGTAAACACAGTGGGCTAGATTCAGATAGGTTAGCGGATCTTTAGATCCGCGTAACCTATCTGATTTACGATCCGCCGCCGCAAGTTTTTGAGGCAAGTGCTTAATTCAGAAAGTACTTGCCTCTAAACTTGTGGCGGCGTATCGTAAATCCCCCAGCGGAATTAAAATTCCGCAGCTAGGGGGCGTCTACAATTTAAATCAGGCGCGTCCCCGCGCCGATCGAACAGCGCCGTCCGCGAATTTTACCAGCGTGCATTGCTCCAAATGACGTCGCTAGGACGTCATTGGTTTCGGCGTGAACGTAAATTATGTCCATCCGTATTCGCGAACGACTTACGCAAATGACGTAAAAAATTCAAAATTCGTCCCGGGAACGACGGCCATACTTAACATAGGATACGCCACATATAGCAGGGGTAACTATCCGCCGGAAAAAGCCGAACGCAAACAACGTAAAAAAAAAGCCCGGGCGGTCGTTAGTTTCTGAATCGGCGTAACTCCTCATTTGCATATTCCTCGCATATACAAACGGAAGCGCCACCTAGCGGCCAGCGGGAGATTGCAGCCTAAGATCCGACGGTGTAAGTCACTTACACCTGGCGGATCTTAGGGAGATCTATGCGTAACTGATTCTATAAATCAGTCGCATAGATCCGACCAACGGAACTCAGAGAAATACGCCGTCGTATCTCTATCTGAATCTGGCCCAGAATCTGTACTCGCTCTCTCTCTCTCTCTTTTTTAAATTTAAAACAATGCAGTGTGGTGCTGCAAAAAGGGGAGCTCTTGAAAGAATGGTCAGCAACAAGTAGCTGCGGCCTTGTAATCACCCCAATCTAAAATAAACAAGACCCTATCGCTACAGAATAAAAACAAAGACTCCTTAAAATGCATATCTTTAAATAACTATTCCCCAAAAGAAAAATTCACTACGTGACTGCTTCCCATACATCAATCTCAATCTAAAAGACATTAGAACATAAGGAAAACACCCCAATTAAAAGAAAAGAGGCAGGGTGCATGCACGGCAGCAGCTGATGGAAGACACTTGTCAGCAGCTTGGGAGGACTTTAGCCCAGTACCCGGTCACACAAGGCAGCCTCCATGGGGAAAATTGGTAAACAGAAGCTGCCCACTTTCCCCCTTGAGAGCAGTGGCCTGCCACAGATCCTCTGATGGCTTTGTTCTTACAGAGGCTATCCATTCTATCCCCCTGCACACAGAAATCCATTGTAGAGCCTCCTGCAACACTGATAGAGTTATACTACTATCAGCCTTTAACTAGTATTTCAAACTTATTGTCTTAGTTGTTTGTAGTCTTGCTACACCTCTCTGTCTTGACAAGGCCTTCCATAAAGACCCCTGTGTTCATCTGAAATCCAAACATATTTCATTAAGAATCCTTGTTTTATCATTTTAAGTTACAGAAACCATGACACCTTGGATAATCTAAACCAATTATCCTGCCCATTCACTGTTGTGGTGGGGACCCTAATATGATAATGTCTCCCTATAAAGGCACTAAATGGCAATATTCAATGGAATAGGACTCATTAAAACTTCTAACTCATTTCACAAACTTATACGAGAATACCGCCTTCTATAGAAACAATGTTTCTTCTTTATTTCTTTATCTCAACTCCTGGGCTCAAAAAGGTAAAGTCCTGGGAAATTGGCCCTATAACATGGTCGGACCATGACCCCATTGTTTTAGAACAAAATATCTCTGATATGTGCCCTAGAACTTTACTTAAAGCGGAGTTCCACCCAAAAATGTAATTTTTTGGGGGGGAGGAGCCGGTACCCTGTTTTTACGGGCACCCAGCTCCCACTTCCTCCCTGTAATCTTCTGGGACACATCACAGGTCCCAGAAAATTGCCCGGCCAATCACAGCGCACATCACAGCTCGCGCATGTGCAGTGTGTGCCCGCCCACAGTAACATTTCCGGTGTCGCGAAGAAAGGGGGAGAGGAGCAGGGCTCTGTGCGCTCGCATCACTGGACCGTGAGACAGATGAGTGTCTGATTATTAAAAGTCAGCAGCTACACTTTTTGTAGCTGCTGACTTTTAGATGGGTGCAACTCCGCTTAAAGCACCCTAGATTTTTATTTATTTAAATAAAGATATTGTGGATAAGAAATCTACCTTGTAGGAAATGTGCAACACCGTCTCTAAAGGACATTGTATTTCTGTCAGAATCTTAAATGCAATACTAACTATCGCAAACTCAATTACTGCATTCACCCACGGGAGCTCGTCTTCGCACAGTCAGCATAGTATGTAATCAGATTAAACCATTGACTTCGTCTAGCCTAGAGAAATCTTTAGAATGGACTAAACAGAACTTTTAAGAGTTTTCTAATAAGCCTCATAGATTGTTGGCCAGCAGACTGAGGGCAAAACAAACCAATACTGTCTACTCCTCCTGACTATATCTGTCAAGCAGATGGTACTCCCACCTATATCTCATAATCTATAGCTGAGACCTTTGGAGAATATTACAAACATTTTTACAACTGCCTCACCTCGGATTCCCACCCTCCCTCTCACCTCGGATTCCCACCCTCCCTCTCACCTCGGACTCCCACCCTCCCTCTCACCTCGGACTCCCACCCTCCCTTCCATTCTGCTAAATTTGTAGAATATATACTGCATCTAAAATTAGACTACCTAAATTTACCTCTAACAATTTGGCTTCTCTTAATGCTGCCATAACTATAGAAGAGCTAAAGGAGGTGATTTAAAACTCGCCCTCCACAAATCCCTGACCCTGATAGCTTTCTGTACTTCTACTACAAACACTTTGCATTATTTGTAGAGCCTAATTTGCTTTAAAGTGGAGTTCCACCCATTTTTTTATGTTTGTCTGTGCTGCAGGCCCTAATCTCATAGTGTTCAGAATGGACAATTTTTATTTATTTTGTTGCTTGTAAATACCTTTATTTTGTAGTCCTTCATTACTTCCTCCTCCTTATTAGCCTAGGCTATTAAGTCACAAGGCTATTTGCAAGGGTTTCTGGGATAGGCATCATGTATCCCAGTAGTCCTTGCAAATAGCCTATTTGCATAGAGAAGGGGCGGCAACTTCCTCTGACACTCCCGTTGCTATGGAAACCTGACTGAAACCTATTACATCGCTTGTGCAGAACTGAGCATGTGTGAGATCTGCAAGGCTGAAATCCAGGAAGTCATACAGTCTGGCTTCATGATGCCCACACTTAAGATGGCCACGGTCTATTTCTAGATTATAAACTAACTAAATGCTCTAACAACCTAACAAAACAGACCTTAGTTTACAGACTAACTTTACTAGACTACATTAAGCTTGTGTATTACAGGGGTATTTATATTTAAAAAGTGAAATTTTGGGTGGAACTCCCCTTTAAATTTATAACCCTCTATTCAAAGGGGAATTACCTCACTCCCAATTTTTACAACAGTGATACCCAAACCTGGAAAAATCACTGCCTGCCTGGCTAACTGTTGGCCCAAAGCACTGCCTAACTCGGACTACAAAATATTTACTGAGGTTCTGGCTAATAGACTATTTCAAAAAGTACAAAGACTTATCAATAAAGATCAGGTTGGTTTCATCATGTTAGCCAGACAGGCAGCTGACAACACCAGGCAGACCATAGACTTGATAGATGTGATAAATAAGCATACTATCCCACTCTGTTATTGACTTTACATGCTCAAAAAGCCTTTGGCAGACTTGGCTGAAGAAGTCCCGCCCCTTTGGGACGTAACGCGTACGGAACACGTGACTAATGATCATGACGTCATCCGCGTCTCACACTGTCTCTTGTGGAGTACATACTGATTACATGCTGTGGATCCCCGTCACTGTGGTACATTGCCTGGTTTGTAAGTGCATCTTTTTATCCTTTTAAATAACTTTCATTCAAACGGAGAGCACTAGATTTCGTTTTTGCTTTTCTATGTATCTATCCCATTGGAGTTGATTGATGAGATATGTCCTGATTCAGCAAGTTACTGGCATATTATCCTCCTGACCCAGAGTTCCTGGCTTGATTATTCCATTGACGGAACCGCATATGAGACCTGACTGATTAACTCAGGGGTCCATTAGCTGAGGTGAGCTGCTATAACTACCACTGGTGGAGGGTGTCACAAAGTCACTTGAACAAATATCTACTTCACTTTGGACACTTGCTGGTGTATGCTCATCACTCTTTTGAAGAATTTATCTGAAAAGCTTGGACTGTTTTTTCACAATTATAATTCCTTATTAATCTTAGATTTGCTTTAGATGTTTTGCACTGCACTGCTGTTTTATAAGTTCTCTACACCAACTGTTTGCAGAATATCTCCAGGTAGCCATATTGCATTGCATTTTACAGAAAATGTAAGCACTGCAGATTACAAAGGAAAGGTCATTTTTAACAGCATTCAATTACTTTTCGTCTTATGTAGCAATTGAATATCCTATATATTTTTTTTTATTGGTAATTTTTTCCCACAAAAGTGTAGTTACCGTTAGGTCCCAAACAAATGAATAAATAGTGTTCCAATTGGAGGAGAGGGCAATGATTGCAAGCACTGCAATCACTGTTTCTTAGAGCAATATGGACACAGTACAGCTTCTATAAATGGAGGAGGGGGAGGGTAGGTATAGTTGGCAGTATTGATGAGTGTCTGTGACAGGTTTAGTCCTCGTATTTACCCCAGCAGTAGCTTGTGGCTGATTTCAACTAGTAGAGCTGGCACCAGAACAAGTGCTGTCTCTTGTGCTGATTAAAAACCTAAACCCAGGACCCTGTGTTCACTTTATCTGGTCTCCCACAGTACACAGAACGTGGAAATGCAATTGTTTTAGTAAATATAAACTGCCTAATACCTTTTCGCATCAGCAGTATATAGCAGTCTTGTAACTTCTATCAGTGCCCAACTGAACACTGGTTAGAGCTTGCAGGAGGAGTTTTCATTCTCCACTGACTATCCTATGAGGCTGCAGGACCCCTGACCCTCTGTCTGGACAGTGCTGATTGGCCTTGTGCTGATCACATGCACCCTCCCCAAAAATAAAATAATACACTCTCTGGCAATACACACCAAATGGAGTATGTGCAGAGTGCCTCCTAGGGCTCTGTGCTATCAGCAGATGGATTGGGCACTGTGGAAGAAGAGGAGGATCAGAGCAGACAGGATCAAACAGCATTGTTACACAATGCAGTGGATTAACCCTTTAGGTTCCACAGTGAGTATGACAAGCATGCTTTACTGCATATACAGACTGATATTACTGTTGTCGGTTTAGTAACACTTTAATCATTTTGCTGTTACATGCTGTTACTTTATTCTACAAAGTACTAATTTATCCTATGGGCATCCCATGTCCCTTTCCCCTAACCAAGTTCAATCCCCTATTAAAAAACAACAAAAACAAGTAAGAGACTGTTCATTGACTAAGATAATAAACTACTTAACCTTGGTCAGATGCATGCTACAGTCCCAACTTAAAGCACTTAGGGCTAGATTCAGGTAGGGGCACGCATTGTTATGGCGGCGCAGCGTATCGTATTTACGCTACGCCGCCGTAAGTTAGAGAGGCAAGTGCTGTATTCACAAAGCACTTGCCTACTAAGTTACGGTGGCGTAGCGTAAATGGGGCCGGCGTAAATACATGGGTCACCCATGACTAAGTCACGTGACAAGTGACGTAACGTGTGGGGGAGGAGCCTATGTGACAGGACATTCGATCCGAGTGAGGAGACCATCGCACTGAGCGGCAACCTAACATGAGCCTGTGTTCAACGGAGGATTCGTTAGTGCATACACCGTTGGTGTAGTCCCTGTCCCCTCTCCTTGTTTCTCACAATATTGCACTAGGAGGCTTGTCCTCTTTCTTTCTTCTCTTATATGTCGCTGGAGCGATCCTGAAGTACCTGGCTGGCTTAATCTCTTGAAGCAGTGATCTCTATCTGAAGCAGTGAAAGGGAAGCGCTGGCTGTCTGCTTACAGGTCTCCCTATGAGATTTGTCTTTTTTCCATTAACTCACTGTGGATTCACTGATTTTTTTTGTGATTTTTTTGTGATTTTTATTCAGTAAAGCTGTTTTACTTGAATTATCACCAGTTATTGTATTTATCACTGTTATTAGCACAGGCTGTATTTTGTACTCACATTAGTTGATATTAGCGCTATCATTATCTTTATTACTGTAGAAATCTATTACTGTGGAATCTAATTCGATGGATTTTTTCGTCGGATATCCGATGAAGCTTGCCTACACACCATCAGTCAAAAATCCGATCGTGTCAAAACGCAGTGACGTACAACACTACGACAAGCCGAAACAAATGAAGTTCAATGCTTCCAAGCATGCGTTGACTTGATTCTGAGCATGCGTGGATTTTTGACCGATGGGGTTCCATACAGACGATCATATTTTTCGATCGTTTTTTTATCCATAGGAAAAATGTAAAACAGCGGACAAACCGATCGTGTGTACGCGGCTTAAGTGTTAACTTTTTTCTTTACGGGGAGCATTTTTTTAGCCTTTTAAATCTGGCACTGGTTCTGAAAAATCTACCTAAAACGGACATATATCACTCACTTTGCCTCTTAAATCTGTCACCTGACCTAGAGGCAAGGTACTATTCTTTCCATAGAGAGTCCCAACTAAGACAAAGTAGTGACACTGCATTGCAAACTTTACACCACTCTCAGCATTCTCTCTAGCACACATTCCCACAGCTGAAAGGAGCCTGAGTTTTACAGGACTACTTAAAGCTAAATTCCAGCCTTACTATTACCAGTCCCTGCCACCAGCCATGACCTGACCTCATTGCATTGAGACGTACAGAGAACTAGTGATGACATCCCTTAGCCCAATATAAGATACAGTATGTAATAAAATTAAAAAGGTTCTTTATTGATTCCATTAGCATGTTGATGGGGAGATAGGAACCAGAAAGGAAAAATATGATCAGAATAAACTTCAGCTTTAATACTGGCAACCAACTAAAAGCTGCCTTAGAATTCACTTTATTAGGGAAGTAAAATAAAATATGATTTTAAAAAAATGCTATGCTGCCATTACCCACTAACAAATGTCATAATCTACTGCACTTGATTGTTACATGACTGATAATAGTTGTAAAATTCCAAATGTTATACAGTATATGACTTCCATACTCTAATTGGGAATAGGGAAGACAGAAGGAAATGAGATCCTTAGATAGGGAATGAAGATGATCCGAAGAGATGTACACAGTAGAACGGTGATAGTTGAAATGTTGTGATATTCACATCAGTCAGATACTTACATGCTCCACTTGTTCTGTATTTATATGATGCTTCCTGAGAGGCTGGAAGCATTTAGTCTTTAGACATGCCACCCGTCTTGCTTCATCTCTGCAGATGGTGTCAGTTCTGCAAAGAACTACCATGTGCCAATCAATTCTCCACTCCAATGTTTTCTGGAACATTTGATGTTAGCTTACTGTATATATACTAACAAGGATAAAAATAACTGGCAGGCTTATCAATGTGCAGTAAGCATGCCCATTCTCCAGGCACAACTAGCGCGTTGAGTTTATTATATCAGGTGAACCCTGTTATTCTAAATGCAATAAAAATAAATACAATTAATCTTACATTTTTATTCTGATGTCTGTTATGGATATATTGTATGTGTCATAGAGCCAACAATAATAAAAGTAACCTATAGATGTGCATTGGTACACTGTAACAGAAACATAGGAGAGGTGGTATACTACAGGTACATAATGCATTTTATAGGTGAGTAATGATAGCCAATAGAAAAATGCCAACTCATATTTTAGCATTTGGCTCCAAGGCAACTAATACAATTTTGTGCTCTTCTTGCTAAATATCACATGTACCGTATTTATCGGCATATACCGCACGCCGTCGTATAGCGCGCACCCCAACCTAAGAAGGGAAGTTTAGGGAAAAAACTTACTTTTTGGATGCTCAGCCTTGTCGGTGTCCGTCTGCTGTCGACCTCCATCGGCGGCCTTGTCCGGTGTCCATCTGCGGCCTTGCGCGCGGTCCGCCCAGCCTTGCCGTTGTCCGTCTGCTGTCTTGCCCGACGTCCATCGGCGGCCTTGTCCGGCGTCCATCTGCGGCCTTGCGCAGGGTCCGTCTAGCCTTGCCGGTGTCCGTCCGTCCGGTCCGTCCAGCCTTGTCGGTGTCCGTCGCGTCCGTCTGCCGGGGGTTTCAGCGTTGAATTTGGTGCCTCGGTCGAGCTGTGCAGAGCCGGATTTCCGGTGTGTTCGGCTCCTCTCGGAGCTAGGCTCGGCTACACCCGCTCCTCTCCTCCAGCGGGCGTAGCCGAGCCTAGCCAAGTGCGCAGTACACTCGGCTCGGCTCGGTCTTTGTCGGGCTTTGTCGACGGTGCTTTTCTTTTCTAGTATGTATAATTTGTTAGAGGAAATAAATATTTAAAAAAAATAAACCATACACGTTTCTAAAATAAAATTCTAGTATATAAGATTTGTTAGAAGAAATAAATATTTACAAAAAAATAAACCATGCACTTTTCTAAACATTTTTTTTCTAGTATGTCAAATTTGTTAGAGGAAACAAATATTTATAAAAATAAACCATGGATTTTACTTTAATTGAAATAAACTGTTCATCTGTTTTCTTTTTTTATTTCTTACATTTCAGTTACGAACATGGTATTTGTGCTCTTTGGTGGCCAAAAAAGAGAAGGATGTACCCGTATGGGATTTCGCCCAGGGGAGCCATTCTGCTGCAGTATGTCTGCGTGAGTCGGTTGGGAACCGGTTTTAAACTCGAAAAATTTGTTAATTCATCAAAGTAAATAAAGAACCTCAGTTTCCTCAGGTGGAGTGATTTGTTCCTTCTACCCATGTAAAGCTGACCATACATGCAGGCAGCGGACTGAACAAAAAAAACTGAACCGATTCCCCAAGCCACAGAATTGAGGTGGATGGCGGGAATCCTCCCTGCTGTGTTATTGTATTCTGACAGTGAGGGGGACACCTCCACTGTCAGAATACACAGATCAGAGCTGCAGCCAATGATCAAACATTCAATAGGTCTATTAATTAGAAGTCGAACAACAGATCAACTTTATACATGGATCAGCCAGTCCCTTCTAAACTGGCCACATTTTGATCCATCTATATCCACCATAAGCCAAAGTGCAGGCAGGGACGGATTTGCTCTCCCTGCCACCCCAAGGCCAGGTTCCGCAATGCACCCTCTCCCTGCCAACCGAACCCCCCCCCCCCAAATCAATGGAGAATGGGCGGCACGGTTAAAATATGTTTTGTTTTGTTTTTTTACTTGTTTATCACTTTTTTTATTATTATTATTATTATTGTTATTATTTGTAGCTTGTCGCTTACTTTTTTTAATTTTTGTATAATTTTCTTATTTTTTTCCTTATAATTTTTCTTATTCTTTACTTTTTTATTTTATCAATTTCATCATTATTTCTTATTATTTATTTATTTTTTATCAATTTTGTTCACTTAACTTTTTTGCTATCACACAGGAGAAAACAATTCCCTGTGTGATAGCAATTGGAGGTGACATGTTCTCTTTATTGACCCTGTCACCTCCAAAACAGGAGTCCTAGCACTGCGCTAGAACTCCTGTCACAGCTGAGATGGGAAGAGCACAGCTCTCCCCTCTCTCTGTGTACATCGGCAGCAGGGACAGGAGACAGACTCGGTGGCCGGGGGAAGGACGGAGCCCCGAAGACAGAGCCCCGAAGACAGAGCCCCGAAGACAGAGCCAGCAAAGAGAGGTATGTGGGGTGGGGGGGAGAGGGGAGGACAGATGGGAGCACACATTTTACAAGTGATTTCGGCGACATCGCCGCAATCACTTGTTAACGAGCGAGCGGATTCCCCCATAACTTACCGCCCTTAACTGTATGTTCCGGGCGTCAGGGGACTCCATGCCACTGCCGCCCCTTGGCGCCCTGCCGCCCCAAGGCCTGGCCTCAGTGGCCTTGTGGGAAATCCGGGCCTGAGTGCAGCCGTAGGCTAGGGTCACAGTAGACCACACAGTAAAATGCAGCTCTGTATAGTCGAGCAGCTGTTAGTGTCAGCTCCAGCAAGGAGAGGTGCATTGCTTGCTTTAGAGTATCATGCGGCTTAATTTTCCTTTTTCACTCGTATTTGAAGTGTCATGTAGTGAAACTTCCTTCATGTCTCTGCACAGCAACACAGTGCTTTGAGCTGCAGTATAGAGATATGCAGTGCCATCCAGTACACTGCAGAAAATGCTGCATTTTCCACACTGCATTACACATCACACCCATGTTGTGGTGTGACTGGGCACATAGAAAATAATTGTCTTTTGCAGTATGTGCCCTAGTGGTAACCAGCCTTTATCCAGTGCAGAGAAATGCAGGTCACCACACATGGTGGGATCAAGTCCTTATAACCTGCCAAAAGATTGTTTTTAGTTCTGAAAAGAGTGGTGAAGAATTAGAATTCCCTTTAGGTTATGATTTCTGTTTGTGACCCACACTCTGGAGATCGTCCCTCATTTTGTGTATCTGGTACAACTGTACAAGAAATGGAGGGTGCAGTTTTCTCTAAGGCCTCGTACACACGACCGAACATGTCCGCTGAAACTGGTCCGCGGACCAGTTTCCGCGGACATGTTCGGTCGTCTGTACGGCCGACCGGACCGTTTTCCAGCGGACATTTGTCCAGCCGACCGTTTTCCGGCAGACAAAAATTTCTTAGCATGCTAAGAAACTTGTCCGCTGGAACGATGTCCGCCGGACATGTCCGATGGTCAGTATGACCGATCGGACATGTCCGCTGGCCCGAGAACCCGCGCATGACGTCGAAGTGATTCGGTCGTGTGTAGGAGGCCTAAGACAAGAAGCCAAGGAGAGAAATAAAATCAGTATCCAACATTCTAAACATTCTTCGCTGTACTAAAAATTTATTTTTGTTTTGGTCCCCATTGCAGAGGATTTTACATCACCTTCTGTCCTGACAGATAAAGCAGTGTGACATGGGTACTTAATTATCAGCTGCCTGCATGGTGCTTTCTCAGATTTTACTGAGGTAGGTATGCCTCCAGAACTGCATCTCCCTTTCTATGCACATGCATGTAAATAGTTTCATAGGGAGCTGCACCAGCAGCATTGTTTTGTTGGGTAAAAAATAAATGTATGCCTGAGGAGTGTGGCAGAAATGAGGGGGAATAGGCTAGGGTGACCACATGTCCCGGATTTCCCAGGACATTCCCGCATTTTGCAGGTCAGTCCCGGGCACCTTCCTTCCAGGACAATACAGTGTCCCAGAATGAAACTGACACAGCCCCCCCGGGCCAATATGATGCCCCTCAAAAAAAGGCCGCCACACCCCCACCCCCTGTTTGTGATGGGAGAAATCATAAATCCTGCCTTGTGTCCAATCACTGTGCTGTGATTCGTTACAGCACAATCTGATTTTTGGGAAGGGAGATGTCCCTGAATTGTAGTTTTGAGATGTGGTCACCCTAGAATAGGCATGGTAGGTAGGACTGACAACGTGGGCTGGGGATTAAGTGAGGCATAGGCACTGTGTTGTCAGCCCAAACAGAAAGTTAGTATTACTGGTAGATAAACAGGTATTCTTTGTACTTATTAAAGGGTTAAAGAGGAGAAAATGTTTGACTATTAAAGAGATGTGCTTCATACTTTTTGTAGTTGCCATGAAATACTGTACTCTTTAAAGCAAATTTCACACTGGCTTTAAAAGCAGACATTTGAGAGGCGTTAAAAGTGCCCCTCAAAATGCCTATGCAAATTATACAATTGACAGCACACAGTGCTATTCACACTATCAAAACATGAAACACTACCCTTTGTTCCACTTGACCCTCCCTTCTAGACTGTAAGCTCTAACAAGCAGGGCCCTCTGATCCCTCCTGTATTGAATTGTATTGTGACTGTACTGTCTTCCCTGATGTTGTAAAGTTCTGCGCAAACTGTTGGCGCTATATAAATCCTGTATAATAATAATAATAATGAAGTGTTAGCCTCATGTTGAATGAGGAGGCATTCAAAGCCTTTCAATGCCTCCCATTTAAGTCTATAGTAATGCTCCAAAAACGCTCCGGCAGGCAGTTGCGGTGCGGTTGTAGGGCGTTAAGAATAGTTTACTAATTGTAATGGAATAGGCATTTGTGGAGCAGTTGAACACGCCTTAACACTCATACGGCATTTGAGGAGCATTTTTAACTCGTCATTAATGCTTGTAAAATGCCAGTCTAACACCCATACTGAAGCTCATTAACACGAGTCTAACGCCCATACTAATTCTAGAGGAGTGTTTGTTAAGTGTTAGAAAATTTGTCAAGTGTGAACAAGCCCTAATAGCAGAACTTTGAGACAGAACCATTGATAGTCCAAAACAGCACCAGAGAAAGAAAAGTTTCAAGATGAATGTCAATGATGGTTTTTTTTCCATAATCATTCTAGGACCTGGTCAACCCTTGACATCATTTGGCTAAATCAGTTGTAGTATCTGTTCTTATACGTTTTAGGGGAGCAGAGAAGATCCATTTGAAAATACGTTAAATGCATCACATTCAGATAGATAGATGTCTTATCAGGAATGACAGGATGTGGGACGTCTGCTTTTAACTCTTCACTATACTGCTATGACCAGCTAAGATCTTTTCTTAGTCAGCCAACTGTGGATGCCACAAAATGCTTCTTCTATTTTCTCCACATAATGGTTTGAGTCTGCTAGCACAGAGGTCTTTTAACGATTTTACATGATGGATGGAAATTCTCATAATTGTCTCTCTAGGGAAACCATACATGCCCCAAGCCCCTGTCTGAATATGTCATTGCAAATGGAGCTTGGCTCAAGTACATTGCATTCAACATTTGGGCCATATAAGGCTGCCCACAGAGACACTAAAGGCATATATCCTTTTTAAATGTATTTTTTTTATCACAGATGTCTCTGTTTTCACATATTATTTTATTATTATCAGCAGCATGAGTATAGAAAACTATGGGCCAGATTCAGGTACATTTGCGTATCTTTATGCCGGCGTAGCGCATCTCATATGCGCTACGCCGACGTAACATTGAGAGGCAAGCTGAGTATTCACAAAGCACTTGCTCCCATATATACACCAGCGTAATGTAAATAGGCCGGCGTAAGCACGCCTAATTCAAAGTAGGCAGGTAGTGGGCGTGTTGTATTTAAATGACTCGTGACCCCATGTAAATGCATGGCCGTATGAACGGCGCATGCGCGCGCATGCTCAGAATCACGTCGCATATACTCCCTAAGATACGACGGCTCAATGCGTACGACGTGAACGTAACTTACGCCAAGGTCCATTAACGTACGACTTACGTAAACGACGTAAAATACGACAGGTTTTTCGACGTTTCCGAGGTCCATACCTTAACATGACTTACCCCTGCTTTATGAGGGGGAAACTTACGCCGGACGTACGTCTCACGTAAACGGTGTAGATTACTGCGACGGGCGTAAGTACATATTCGATGCGTAAATCAATGGAAGCGCCCCTAGCGGCCAGCGTAAATATGCACCCAAGATACGACGGCGTAGGAGACTTACGGCTCATAGATACGACGGCGCATCCTAGAACTTACGCGGCGTATCAATAGATACGTCGGCGTAAGTTGTCTCTGAATCCGGCCCTATATTGGTTAAACTCCGAAGACTGGAGGGATTATATAGAATATGCCTCTTCCTTCTGACCCTTTATGGGGAGAGGACCCTTAGTTTTAAAGGGGTTGTAAAGGTACATTTTTTTCCCCTAAATAGCTTCCTTTACCTTAGTGCAGTCCTCCTTCACTTACCTAATCCTTAGATTTTTCTTTTAAATGCTCTTATTTCTTCTGAGAAATCCTCACTTCCTGTTCTTCTGTCTGTAACTACACACAGTAATGCAAAGCTTTCTCCCTGGTGTGGAGTGTCGTGCTCGCCCCCTCCCTTGGACTGCCGGAGAGTCAGGACGCCCAGTAACACACTGCTCCTTTCTCTATCTGCAACGTAGAGCGCGTCCTGACTCTCCTGTAGTCCAAGGGAGGGGGCGAGCATGACACTCCACACCAGGGAGAAAGCCTTGCATTACTGTGTGGAGTGACAGACAGAAGAACAGGAAGTGAGGATTTCTCAGAAGAAATAAGGACATTTAAAAGAAAAATCAAAGGATGAGGTAAGTGAAGGAGGATTGCACTAAGGTAAAGGAAGCTATTTAGGAAAAAAATTGGAACCTTTACAACCTCTTTAATGTCCAGGAGGCATTTTTCTTAAAGGGGGGGTTCACCCTATAAACAAAAAAAAAAAAAAAAATTTCTTCTAGCATAAAATTAGGCATAGTAGCGTGAGCTACAGTATGCCTGTCTTGATTTTTTTCGCCCGGTACTCACAGTGCAATCCTCTATAGAAGATTCCGACTCCCCGCGGGGAATGGGCGTTCCTATCCAGACGGAGGATGATTGACGGCCGGCTCTGGCACGTCACGCTTCTCCGGAAATAGCCAAAATAGGCTTGGCTCTTCACGGCGCCTGCGCATAGTCTGTGCGCAGGCGCCGTATAGCGCCGTGAAGAGCCGAGACCTACTCCGGCTGTCTTCGGGGAGCGTGACGTGCCAGAGCCGGCCGTCAATCATCCTCCGTCTGGATAGGAACGCCCATTCCCCGCGGGGAGTCGGAATCTTCTATAGAGGATTGCACTGTGAGTACCGGGCGAAAAAAATCAAGACAGGCATACTGTAGCTCGCGCTACTATGCCTTAATTTATGCTAAAATGTTGCTATGGAGGGTGAACCACCGCTTTAACTTTACAGCACATAAAAGCCCAAGGTCCAAACACATTTTTGAGTTTTTACTGGGCACAAGGTACCTGCACACCTTGGATAAAAAATAAATAATACTGATTGCACAGTGATTGCACTGAAGATATAACTTATCTTCGTTTTTGTAATTTGCTTAAATACCAATTTCTTATTTTTGATTATAGCATAATATATATGCTTTTGCTTTCATCTGAGCAGATGTGGGATGAATTTAGGTTGACCATGCAAGACCTATGATACACCCGTGCACATGACCCGCTGTATGGCACCCGAATAGGGTATCACAGCAGGACAACACTGTAATAAAACCAAAGATATTGGGTGATGTTCCATTTAATGTGTCTATGATGAGTACTTATGGATTCCAAAATCTGACAGCTCCCAATGGTTTATACTTTTGAAGTCAAGGTTTACACTGTGTCTTCTGTGGTGAAGTAACTCTAGTACCGTATACAGTACAGCAAAGTTATTGGATATCTGTTTACCTATCTTTGCTAATCTTACATAGGCCTTCATGGTAAATAAACTCCCAATTCGAATTCACAGGAACATCTTGTATTTCTATTATGTATAATCATTTCAAAATCATTCCATCTTTGAGCAGCTGTTTCATGGAACCTTTTACAATGTCCTCTAAATCAAATGACTGAATGTATAATGCCTTCTGTATGCCACAAACAAAATACTTGTAAGAATACATTCAATCATTGAAATGTGTGACACAATGAACTATGAAAGCGAATCCTGCAGTTTGTATACTGTTGGGGAAAAAAATCAAATTATTTCACCCTCTCAGTTGAGTTTCTTTGTAATGCATTTTCTTGTGTTTGCAATACTAACAGGTTCAGGCCTTACCGGGGCACTCCTGCTCGTTTTCATCTGTTCTGTCCTCTGTTCTTCAATTTGTAACCTAGCCATGTTTAGATAGAACCATGCTCAACCACCTGCACTCCAATAGTACATGAATGGACACATAATATGCTTCATTCCTGCAAATTCTAAGTAATACAATAACTTTGAATAAAGAATTTTCAGTGCTTGCGCATTCTGAAATATTGATTTGGAACGGCGGGCTTGCTGTGATTTCAACAAACAAAAGTCACTGCCCCTACCTTTGACTGGTCTATACAATATGGAGCACTGGAAAGGGCGCGTATACATACAAAAACATAGAATATCCAGGCTCAAACTTACCGACCAATCAGCAACCAAACAAATTCACCTGTCTAACAGTGTGCGTTAAAAACAGAGGTTTAGTTGCACGCATTTGCAAATGCATGTGTAAGCTGCAGGCCCCGTCAAGGCTCTCTGTGTACTGCAGTCCTAACTATAACATTACATTTTAATAGGTAGATTCACAGAGAGCGCCGCAACTTTAAGGCGGCGTAGCGTATCGTATTTACGCTACGCCGCCTTAAGTCAGAGAGGCAAGTACTGTATTCTCAAAGTACTTGCCTCCTAACTTAAGGCGGCGTAGCGTAAATGCGGCGGGCGCAAGCGCGCCTAATTCAAAATAGGCTGAGGGGGCGTGTTTTATGTTAATATGCTTTGACCTGACGTGATTGACGTTTTTTTGGAACGGCGCATGCGCCGTCCGCCTACATTTCCCAGTGTGCATTGTGGCTAAGTACGCCGCACGGTCCTATTGATTTTGACGTGGACGTAAATGACGTAAATCCCTATTCACGGACGACTTACGCAAACGACGTAAAATTTTCTAATTTCGAAGCGGGAACGGCGGCCATACTTTAACATTACTATTCCAACTATTTGTTGGAATAACTTTAGGCCTGATAAAGCGTTACGTAAACGGCATATCTGTACTGCGTCGGCCGGGCATACGTTCGTCAAATAGGCATATCTAGTGATTTACATATTTTACGCAGACCGCAATGGAAGCGCCACCTAGCGGCCAGCCTAAATATTGCACCCTAAGATAGGACGGCGCAAGCCGTCGTATCTTAGATAGGTTTAAGTGTATCTCCGTTTGAGAATACACTTAAACTTAGGTCGGCGCAGATTCTGAGTTAGGTCGGCGTATCTACTGATACGCCAACCTAACTCTACCTGAATCTAGCTATAAGTCTCCTCAGTGGGAGCACATGACTGCTGATGGATAGATAAGGGGCAGGTGACTGGAGGTAGCCCAGCCCTCAATAAAGGGGCAGAAGCACACTAAACACCCAGCACATGGAAGCCAAGGTGCCAGTGCGCTGCCTGACCACAATGACCTAAATACAACAAACAAAAGTCACTGCCCCTACCTATGACTGGTCTATACAATAAGTAACACTGGAAATGGCACGTATACATACAAAAACATAGAATATCCAGGCTCAAACTTACCGACCAGTGTGATTTCACTTGACTGCCACCATTATGAAGAAACAACTAAGCCAAGTTGGGATGCTGCTCATCTTTAACCGGTTAAGACCCGGACCATTATGCAGGTTAAAGCGGTGGTTCACCCTCCTTCACATCATTAGACCATTACATTCGGCATCGTAGCGCGAGCTACGGTATGCCGGTCTTAAATTTTTAATCCCCGTACTCACTGTGCTATCGCTCATTGAAGAATCCGACTCCCGCGGGGAATGGGCGTGCCTATGGAGAGGGAGGATGATTGACGGCCGGCTCTGGCACGTCACGCTCCCCGAAGACAGCCGGAGTAGGTCTCGGCTCTTCACGGCGCGTGCGCACAGGCTATGCGCAGGCGCCGTGAATAGCCAAGCCTATTTCGGCTATTTCCGGAGAAGCGTGACGTGCCAGGGCCGGCCGTCAATCACCTTCTCTCACCATAGGAACGCCCATTCCCCGGAATCTTCAATGAGCCATAGCACAGTGAGTACGGGGATAAAAAATGTAAGACCGGCATACCGTAGCTCGCGCTACGATGCCGAATGTAATGGTCTAATAAAAAAAAACATTTTTTTTTTTTTTAACAGGGTGAACCCCCGCTTTAAGGACCTTGACCCTTTTTGCGCGGTCATACGACGTGGCTCCCAAATAAAATTGGCGTCCTTTTTTCCCACAAATAGAGCTTTCTTTTGGTGGTATTTGATCACCTCTGCGATTTTTATTTTTTGCGCTGTAAACAAAAATAGACCAACAATTTTGAAAAAAAATGCAATATTTTTTACATTTTGCTATAATAAATATCCCCCAAAAAAATATAAAAAAACATTTTTTTTCTCAGTTTAGGTCAATACGTATTCTTCTACCTATTTTTGGTAAAAAAAATCGCTATAAGCGTTTATCGATTGGTTTGCGCAATATTTATAGCGTTTACAAAATAGGGGATAGTTTTATGACATTTTTATTAATGATTAATTTTTTACTACTAATGGCGGCAATCAGCGATTTTTTTCGTGACTGTGACATTATGGCGGACACATCAATTTTGGGACCATTGTCATTTTCACAGCAAAAAGTGCTATAAAAATGCACTGATTACTGTAAAAAAAGACAATGGCAGTGAAGGGGTTAACCACTAGGGGGCGCTGTAGGGGTTAAGTGTGACCTCATGTGTGTTTCTTACTGTAGGGGGGTGGGGCTGGACGTGTGACGTCAGTGATCATCGTTCCCTATATCAGGGAACGGACGATCACTGACACTGCCACAGAGAAGAACGGGGAAGGTGTGTTTACACTCACCTCTCCCCGTTCTTCAGCTCCTGTGACCCGATCACGGGACAACCGCGGCGATCGGGTCCATGTGCCCAGCCGTGCCATTCTGTCGACGTATATAATCGTGCGGCGGTCCTTAAGTGGTTAATATATTTTCATTTAAAAAAAACAGAAGCACCTAGTGTTAGTTGTACTAACTCACAGCCCGCAAGTGTCACTGATTTTCACAGATTTTCTAGAGATAATTTTTTTTTAGGGTTGCCAATGGCATCATCAGTTCATATGATGGATGTCAGTCGCCTTCCCTACCCCTCTCCATCAGTGTTGGGGTCACATTAGCTGAGTGATGGAGAAAAACTGAAGGAGTAAAGAAACATTGGAATACTAGTAGTCAGTACCAGTTGCCAATAGTTAATTTATAAGAATAAATCCCATCTAACGTTGGGTGTCCTACTTGTGTGGATGTTGCTGCATTTTGTAAAACTATTAGAATAGTTTTTACATTTTAGAATGGGGTGCCTCGAGACTGTCCATAATTTTTAAAGGGAGGCTTGACGGAAAAAAAGTTTGAGAAACACTGTATTAGATCATTATGTGGAATTGTATCTGTGCAGTCCTATGCGGTGTGTTAGGCTGCATTCACACCTAGGCGTAGGCGATTTGCGGCGTTTTTTACCGCGATTTGCCGTGACAAATTGCAGTGTTTTTTACCGCGATTTGCCCTAGGTGTGAATGGAGCCTCAAAGCGGGTTTTCGGGCATAATTATTTTTATTTATTTTTTTGCAAGCTAAAATTAATCACAATAAATAGTCCCTAAAACATATTAATAGCTCCCCAATCGTTCCAGAAATCTATGCAGACACTTGCCTGAGGCCTCGTACACACGACAGAGTTTCTCGGCAGAATTCGGCGAGAAACTCGGTCAGAGCCGGATTCTGCCGAGAAACTCTGTCGTCTGTACACTTTTGACCCGATGGAGCCGCCGAGGAACTCGTCGAGAAAATAGAGAACATGTTCTCTATTTTCTCGTTGTTCTATGGGAGAAGGCGGCCCGCCGAGCTCCTCGGCGGCTTCATCCCTGAACTCGACGAGGAACTCGACGTGTTTGGCACGTCGAGTTCCTCGGCCGTGTGTACGAGGCCTTATATCCACCAGCTCATGTTGTGGCCGTATCCATCATATGTATTGGCATGTGAAGCCTAGTTCCTTTTTCTTCCTGGTTTTCAGGAAGAGGTGCATGCTGGGCGATTTTTAGGCACAGTAATGCCCAGAGACTCCTGGGAAATGAGTGTCATCATTTCCCAGGAGGCAATGGGGTCCTAGGACAGGAAGTTAAACCACCTAGAACCAGGAACTAGGCAGATTACGAATTCTGCCTAGTAACAGCCAGATAGAAGTGAGTAAAATTTGTATTTATTTTTTCATTAAAGGCTAGCTGTTAATAGAATGTAAATTTTTAGGGTGAAACTCCGCTTTAAAGGGGTTGTAAAGGTACAATTTTTTCCCTAAATAGCTTCCTTTACCTTAGTGCAGTCCTCCTTCACTTACCTCATCCTTCGATTTTTCTTTTAAATGTCCTTATTTCCTCTGAGAAATCCTCACTTCCTGTTCTTCTGTCTGTAACTCCACACAGTAATGCGAGGCTTTCTCCCTGATGTGGAGTGTCGTGCTCGCCCCCTCCCTTGGACTACAGGAGAGTCAGGACGCCCACTAACACACAGCTCGTTTCTCTATCTGCAACGTAGAGAGCGTCCTGACTCTCTTGCTCGCCCCCTCCCCCCTCAAGGGAGGGGGTGAGCACGACACTCCACACCAGGGAGAAAGCCTTGCATTACTGTGTGAAGTTACAGACAGAAGAACAGGAAGTGAGGATTTCTCAGAAGAAAAAAGGACATTTAAAAGCAAAATCGAAAGGATGAGGTTAAAAGAAGGAGGACCGCACTAAGGTAAAGGAAGCTATTTAGGAAAACAAAAATGGCAGTGGTTCTCAACCTTCTAGTGCCGTAACCCCTTGATAAAATTTCCCAAGTTGTGGGGACCCCTAACAGTAAAATTATTTTTGTAGCATAGGTTCGGCATCCAAGGCAAGACAAGTAATTTGCGCCCCTAACGCATGGACATTTATTGCTCCCTGTGTCCCTTCCACTCGTACAGTATTAAAACCCCTTATGGTACTTTGTTCTCCTAATTTCCCCCCCATCCCTCGCTCTCTAGCTGTCTTTTTTTGTTCTTTCTCTCCCTTTTTCTTTGTTCCTCCCCCTCTTTTCATGTATTCTTTATTTTTTATTCCTTACTCTTTGGCGGGGGGGGGGGGGAATGGGATGAGTGGCAGTGCAGCTGTTCTCATCAGCCAACTTTGGTGCTCTTGATCAAGGTCATCTGCTAATCTAAGAACTGTAGTGGGGGCTTTTAATGGCAACTATAATCACAGGTAGTGTTACTAGCTGTGTCTTTGACTTTGTGGTGTCTCGTAGCAGTGACACCTATGCCGAAATCAGGAGATGGGTCTCTTCCAGCCCCTCCCACTTCACATTCCTCACCAGTCAGCTGACCCCTAGTCTCTGCCCCCCAGCCATGCCGCAAACTGAATGGGCGGCTGCGATGAGGCTGAGAGGGCGGCCGCGTGCTCCAGGAACAGCCGAGTTGGACGGTCACAGACTCCAGGGACAGCTCTGCTGGGCAGCTCCGAAAAGGCTGGTAGAGCGGTGTGGGCTTCAGGAACTGCCCAGGATTCGGGGACCCCTGGCAAATCGTCATTTGACCCCGAGGGGGTCCCGACCCCAGGTTGAGAACCACTGCTATAAGGCAACCCATTAACCCCCCTGGCGGTATTCCCGAGTCTGACTCGGGGTGAGATTTTCATACCAAAAGCGGTAACCCCGAGTCAGACTCGGGCTTGCCTCGCTGGATCCACAGACTGTGTTTACTTACCTTGTCCCTGGATCCAGCGATGCCACCGCGCTGTGTGAGCGAGCGGGACCTCACTCGATTCACACAGCGTCCTCCTGTGCCGCTGATCTCCGTTCCCTGCGACGTTACGACGCACGAGAGCGGAGAACGGCGCCAAATTCAAAAAGGTAAACAAACACAATACATACAGTATACTGTAATCTTATAGATTACAGTACTGTATGTAAAAAAATACACACCCCCTTGTCCCTAGTGGTCTGCCCTGTGTCCTGCATGTACTTTTATATAATAAAAACCTTTCTTTCTGCCTGCAAACTGTAGATTGTCCATAGCAACCAAAAGTGTCCCTTTATGTCAAAAATGGTTTTAGATCAGCTAGGAAACAGCGATAATAAATTATAATCACTTGCAGAATTGTGCGATAGCGATTTGTGGGGAAATTCGTCATAAAAAAAAATAATGACAGCGACAATTCTGCAACTGAGCAAATTTCAGTGATTTTGAGTTGATTACATTATTGAATAATTTTTATTATAATTATATTATTATTTGTTATAATTATTTATAATTATTTATTATATTATAATTTATAATTTTTTTTTTCTTTAAATGTCATACCCGGGATGCCTACTAGTCTCTTGTTTGGTCAGATTTAAGTGAGTTATTCCTAAGAATTACAGGCCTACAGTATAAAACGCCAAATTTCCTTGCAAATACGTAATGGTACCGCTTTCAGCATCTTTTTTCTGAAAGAATCATACCGCCAGGGAGGTTAATGTGAAAGGGCTGCCAATGCACCACAAGAAACCTAAAATCGCACTTCCACCATTTTTTCTGAAGTACACAAAGGTGTGTTGGAGGTACATTGGGGCACCCTTCAATATAAGAGCACCACAATATACCACAGTCCAAGCATTGATATGCATTGTTAATCATTTTTACAATGTCGGCCTTGTAATAACACCCGAAATAGAACTTTCAGAACTTGGGATATTCCTTTCTGTTCCTCCTCTGTCCTTTCATCGCCTGGGTTTTAATAACGACTCCAGGGAAATGGTAATCTTGTAACACGTGCTTCCATGGTCTTCTATTATAAAGCAAAGTTCTTCTGCCACAAACTGGAGGTTTCTGCCCGTGTATGAAAATAAAATGATTATGCAGAAAGCTTTTGACTGATCTTTTCACGTGACACTGATCAAATGGGATCAAGCCTCGCTCTGAACTGACAGGACGAATTCATGGAACTAGTTTATAAGACACAAACATCAAAAACACATGACTCTTTCATTAAAGCGTTTTCTTAAGATTTGCTCCTGAAAGACGAATCACAAGCTCATTGATAAAAGACGACTAAAATGAACAGTGACCTAGTTGAAATGAGTGTAACGTGCAGTAAGTCAAGCTAAAGTCATGTGTATTAATTAGAATGTTTGTCACTGTGCCCCGTATAACAAGGTGACATTTTATGAAATGGTGTCTTAACATTTAATCATAAACTAGATAGATGTTTAGATCTGAGGGGTTTCACTTAAATGAGGCAAACCTGGCAGGGTACATTTCTGGAACTTGTAGGTCTGGAAAAGCTGAAGGACTGCAGATTATAAATGCTCAATTTAAAGTGAAAGAGCCAAAAAAAAGGACTTATAACAATCTGAATCTCCATTCTAAAGCATCGTACACACAATCCAATTGTTGGCCAACCGAGCGTCGGATTTTTGTCTTCAGGGCGTGTGCCAGGATCTTGTCTTGCGTACTAATGTTACACAATTGTCGGCTAACAAACACGAACGTAGTGACGTACTACAAGGAATTTCAGCTCTTGAGCGCCACCCTTTGGACCCCTTCTGCTAATTTCTTGTTTGGTGAGCATTGATTCCGATCATGCGTGTTTGTATTTTCGACTTTTGTGTGACGGATTTGTGTACTGATCACCTGACGACAAACCATTGTCCACCGAAAATTTACTAGCCTATTATCCAACATTTGTTGGCCGAAAGTTGGCCGAAAGTTGGACAACAATTGTCAAAAGGAGCATACTAACAGTCAGATTTTAGGACAACAGTCTGTCAACAGACAATCCCCAGCCAACAATCGGATTGTGTGTACGAGGCTTAAGGCTGGGTTCACACTATTGGGAACGGGTTTCCCCCACATCCAATTCGCATAGCAGGCGATTGTGGCTGGCTCTCTTTTGGTATGTTTCAGGTCCAAAATCAGCCAACAATTCAGGCTGAAATCGGACCTGAACCAGTGAATGTGTGAACCCTGCCTTAAAGCAGAACTCAGGGCAAGTAAAACAGACACAAATGAAAGTGTTACCAACCAAAAATGTTACATATTGCAGCTTACCTTCTCATAGATGTGGTGGCTGCATTTGTTTTCCTTTATAGTTTTTTTTTTACCCTGATTTAATGTGGTGATCTGCCCAGTAACACACCTCCTATATTAGAGTCAGGCCTGGAATAAGGAGTGGACAGGGGGGTCGGCTGCCCTGGGCACTGTGGTATTATTTGAGGTATAGGGGCACTACATGAAGATGGGAGAGGGAATTTGTGCTGGAAAGGGGAATTTGGGGGGGAGGCAGGGGGTAAGTAGTGTTCTAGGAGATGCCATTCGGGGGGAGGGGGTACTAAGAGTGGTAATTCAGGGGGATTTGTGCTGGGGGGTGGGGGAAACTTGTGCTGGGAGGGGGAGATTTGAAGTGGGAGGGGGGGAGAAGATTTGTGCTGAGATGGAGGATTTCAGCAGGGGGACAGATTTGTACTTGGGGAGAGGAGATTTATTCTTAGGCCCTGTACACACGAGCAGACATGTCCGAAGAAAACGGTCCGCGGATGTCTGCTGGGAGCTTTTGGTCTGATGTGTGTACACATACGACCACCGACATTCTCTAACACGCAAGTTCAATGCTTCCACGCATGCGTCAAATCAATTTGACGCATGCGCGGGATTTCGGTCCGCTGGTTAGACGTACTAACCAGCGGACATGTCCGGGGGACAGGTTTCCAGCGGACCAGTTTCAGCGGACATGTTCGGTTGTGTGTACAAGGCCTTAGAGAGCAAGCATGCATATGACACACAATGCTCATATTTTTTAGGGGAGGGGCACAGGTTGGCATGTTTACCCTGGGCTCTAGATGACCTTGTTCCGGTGTTCTGCCGAATAAGTTCCACCCGGCGGATAAAGACCCTCTTGTACTGTGCAGGCGCCGCGCTGAGTCTCCGAAAATAGCCGAACATCGAGAGTCAGCTCTACACGGAGCATGCGCAATGACTATCACATAGGCCACACGCTCCCAATGCTAGTACTACTCTGCAAGGGACAGGGGTGATTTTAACAATAAAGTACACATTTTAGCGGGGCGTGTTGGCCATCAGAGTTAAATCTCCAAAACCCGCCCATCAAAAAAATCCAGAACACAGGTTCATTTTTCATAATTCTTTATTGTTTGATTGATGTTTAACCACTAGCCAACCAGCCTTCGCAGTTATACGGCGGCAGGTCGGCTCGGCTGCGCGAAATAACGTAGCTTTACGTCATTTCGCATTCCAGCCATTAGGGGCGCACGCTCGCCCCTGGTGCCGACGCGCGTGCATCACGATTACCGCCGGGCACCCGCGATCGCTCGTTACAGAGCAAGAACCGGGAGCTGTGTGTGTAAACACACAGCTCCCGGTCCTGTCAGGGGGAAATGACTGATCGCATGTTCATACAATGTATGAACAGCGATCTGTCATTTCCCCTAGTCAGTCCCACCACCCCTTCAGTTAGAACACACCTAGGGAACATAATTAACCTCTTCCTCGCCCCCTAGTGTTAACCCCTTCGCTGCCAGTGGCATTTTTACAGTAATCAATGCATTTTTATAGCACTGATCGCTATAAAAATGCCAATGGTCCCAAAAATGTGTCAAAAGTGTCCAAAGTGTCCGCCATAATGTCGCAGTACCGATAAAAATCGCTGATCGCCGCCATTACTAGTAAAAAAAAAAAATATTATTAAAAATGCCATAAAACTATCTCCTATTTTGTAGATGTTATACTTTTTACGCAAACCAATCAATAAACACTTATTGCGATTTTTTACGAAAAATATGTAGAAGAATACGTATCGGCCTAAACTGAGGAAAAAAATAGTTTTTTTATATATTTTTGGGGGATATTTATTACAGCAAAAAATAAAAAAATATTCACTTTTTTTCAAAATTGTCGCTCTATTTTTGTTCATAGCGCAAGAAATAAAAACCGCAGAGGTGATCAAATACCACCAAAAGAAAGCTCTATTTGTGGGAAAAAAAGGACGCCAATTTTGTTTGGGAGCCACATCGCACGACCGCGCAATTGTCAGTTAAAGCGACGCATTGCCGAATTTCAAAAAGTGGCCCGGTCATTGACCAGCAAAATGGTTCGGGGCTGAAGTGGTTAATCCAGTGTAAGATTTATCACTGTGCACACTGTAATAGGTTTTGCAGAGCTGCACTGTATACTTGTTTACATATTAGGGAAGGTGTGTGGATCAATTAATAGTGTCAGAAGAAGCAAAACTTTAGCACATACTAATTAAAAAAGAAGTATATGCAAAAAAAAAAAAAATTTACATTAATGATTATGATTAAGGTTTTTTTAATGGAATATCTTTATATATGTGTTTAAAGTATATTATTAGTGTTGTAACATTGGCACCACAGTTGGCATCCCCATACCCGTGTAGAAGTTTCATGCATAACTAGATCATTTAAATGTTTATGGTTTCTTTAAACGTATAGTGATTTTAAAAGGACCCATACAGATGTGATTGAGGATTTCATCATACTTCAATCTCGTGTTATTTTTACTGTATATATCGGCTATATTTTTGAACTATAATTGTGTCAAGCTAAGTATGTTTTTCTACAACTGTAACACAAGTGCGCCACCTAGTGCTTGACAAGAGTGAGCAGCCTGGCACTATAAATTATCTCAAATGGAACACGTAGATTATGCATCAGTACCATCAAATTGAATACATTTGAATACATCTACATCGATCGACATCATTCAGAAATATCATAATTTAAAATGAAATATACGTGGCAAGGCAATAATCTGTCTACTTATTAAACAAGCAGTACAGTGAATTTTGATCACATGCAAAGGTTTAATCTACACATTTGGAAAACAGTCCAGAAGGTCACAAAATGCTCTTTAAAAATAAAGAAAAGGCATAAAAGAAGTTTGGCTGTGTTTTTGCAATTGAAAGCATTGTGTGACCATTTTAAAGCGGGGTTCCGGGCATAATTTTTTATTTATTTTTTGCAAGCTAAAATTAATCACATTAAAGGGATTGTAAAGGTAAAAAAAAAACTTCCCTAAATAGCTTCCTTTACCTTAGTGCAGTCCTCCTTCACTTACCTCATCCTTCGATTTTTCTTTTAAAAGTCCTTATTTCTTCTGAGAAATCCTCACTTCCTGTTCTTCTGTCTGTAACTCCACACAGTAATGCAAGGCTTTCTCCCTGGTGTGGAGAAAACCTCTTGAGGGGGGAGGGGCCAGCAGGAGAGTCAGGACGCCCACTAACACACATCTCCTTTCTCTATCTGCAAAGTAGAGAGCATCCTGACTCTCCTGCTCGCCCCCCCCCCCCCTCAAAAGGCTTTCTCCACACCAGGGAGAAAGCCTTGCATTACTGTGTGTAGTTACAGACAGAAGACAGGAAGTGAGGATTTCTCAGAAGAAATAATGACATTTAAAAGCAAAATGGAAGGATGAGGTAAGTGAAGGAGGACTGCACTAAGGTAAAGGAAGCTATTTAGGGAAAACATTTTTTACCTTTACAGCCCCTTTAAATAGTCCCTAAAACATATTAATAACTCCCCAATCATTCCAGAAATCATTGCAAACACTTGCCTTATATCCTCCAGCTCATGTTGTGGCCGTATCCATCATATGTGTGGGCATGTGAAGCCCAGTTCCTTTTTCTTCCTGGTTTTCAGGGTGAGGTGCATGTTTGGCGATTTTTAGGCACAGTAATGCCCAGAGACTCCTGGGAAATGAGTGTCATCATTTCCCAGGAGGCAATGGGCTCTTAGGACAGGACGTTGAACCATCTAGGACCAGGAACTAGGCAGATTACGAAATGTGCCTAGTAACAGCCAGATAGAAGTGAGATTTTTTTTTTTTTTTTACATTAAAGGCAAGCTGTTAATAGAAAGTTCATTTTTAGGGTGAAACTCCGCTTTAAGAAACGTGATCTTGTTAGAAAGTACCTTTTATGCTTTATATGGATTGTAATAATGATAAAGTAAATAGCATAGTCATAAATAGCCACATTTTCTAGACTGCCAAGAAATCGAACTTGTAGGTACCTGCAAATGAAGGGTTATTACTGGACATCACATTTTGTTTTGGATATTAATCACTCTTGTTTTTTGGACTGTTTGTTCATCCACATTACACAGTAGTGCCTTGCGAAAGTATTCGGCCCCCTTGAACTTTGCGAACGTTTGCCACATTTCAGGCTTCAAACATAAAGATATAAAACTGTAATATTTTTTTGAAGAATTAACAACAAGTGGGACACAATCATGAAGTGAAACAAAATTTATTTGATATTTCAAACTTTTTTAACAAATAAAAAACTGAAAAATTGGGTGTGCAAAATTATTCAGAGATCCCAAGCACATAGCTTGGGATCTCTTCAATAGAGCCGGGGACCCAGCAAGTCACTGGGGCCCCTTTTAGCAACATGGAGCTTCGCGTAGCATGCCCCCATATCGCCGGGGTCTGTTGGATGCGCACACCCTAAAGGTAGGTGCCGCACCTGGAACCAGGAACCCGCGAAGAACCAACAAAAATGGCGTCTGCCACAGATATACTCTCCCCCAGCATGCCCTGTGAGGGAAAACTCCTCTAATTGGCTGCTGGGGAAAAGTGGCTCTGCCAGAACCCCTCTAGCGCCAACTGTCGCCCAGGGGTGGGATCGGCACCCCTGGAGCCCAGACTGACCTACAGGACAGTTCAGGAATGACAGCAGCCCAAATTTAACAAATTATGAATGGGAGCAAAATAACTCTCCCATTGCCCACTAACTTTAGCGTAGCGCCCATACTGAAAGTAAAGGGGGCGCTACACAGCCTATTTACACAATGCAGACAATTGAACCCCTTAGGTTCCACAGTGAGTATAACAATTGTGCTTTACTGCATATACAGATGGATTTTAGTGGTGTGGGTTTAGTAACACTTTAATAGTGACGCTTACTAGAGTTCCTGCTTACAATTTTCAGCAATTCTTGGGTGTAAGCTTAAAGTTATATCTGAACCTACCAGTTTTAGAGCTAGAGTGAGCCATAAGACTGAGAGAGAGAGAGGCCAAATGATCAGTTACACACCATTATACTATAACTATGCAGCCAGCTAACAATACATTGTACTTTGGTGGGATATGAGAAGAACCCCCCCCCCCCCCAAGGAAGTGCAAGCTCGGGTCTTGAGTGGAGCTTCTCCCTAGAGCACAAATGTTTTAATAAACAAAGATAATGTATTCTGGGGAAAGGGGCTGGGAACAAGAGATCTGTACCAGATAGAGAGTCATTGAATGGAATTCCAAACAAGGAAAAAACACATGCTTCACAGAAAAGGTCCTACCTGGTCCCAAAAAGGTGTACTTGACCTCTTAGTTATGATCGTCTCAATAAAAGTTTGACAGTTATCTAGGAGATCCACTGTGCTTTGCCGACATATGCTTTGACCTAGGGTATTACCAGTCTCCAGCTGGCATTTGCTACAGCACCTAGAGTAATAGGAAAATAGCCACATACTGTACCTCGAAAGAACTTTGTTAAGTTCAAATCTCTTGCAATAACACTGTTTAACTGAATCAAAGAATTGTTGGTCCATGGAATTCGAGCAATAGGTGGAAAAATAAACAAGATAATAAAGAAATCCACTCATCATCCAATGGAAGGCTCAGGCTTATGGCCAGCTGGGCCTCAATGTATACATCCATTATTTTCCTGTTTACTTACAGATTTTAATAAATCTATTTCAAAGCAGCGTTAGATTTTTTCACTTTTTCATTGGCTTGCAGAGCAGGAAGAGTAATGCCGTGTACACACGGTCAGGATTTCTGACAAGAAAAGTTCGATGTGAGCTTTTGGTCAGAAATTCCGACCATGTGTAGGCCCCATCTGACTTTTTCTTTCGGAATTACCGACAGCAAAAATTTGAGAGCTGGTTCTCAAATTTTCAGAGGGGAAAAGTTCTTGTCGGAAATTCTGATAGTCTATATGCAATTCCGACATGCAAAAAAAAAACATGCATGCTCGGAATCAATTAGACGCATGATCGGAGCCACTGAACTTAATTTTTCTCGGCTCGTCGTAGTGTTGTACGTTACCGCGTATTTGGCGATCAAAATTTCCGACAACATTTGTGTGACCGTGTGTATGCAAGACAGGTTTGAGCCAAAATTCAGTCGGAAAAAAATCCACGGTTTTCTTGTCGGAATTTCTGATTGTATGTACGCGGCATTAGAGTAGGATTGCAGATACACCTCCAACTCTTTTACACTTAGCTTCTACCCTTTTAACTGTCTAAAATGTCTACTGATCCCAAATAATTCCACACACCAACTCATCCATTCTCAAAGAGGTTATACTTTAATATTTGAATGTAGCTCTAGATTACCGTATATACTCGAGTATAAGCCGAGGTTTGCAGCACATTTTTTTGTGCTGAAAATTCCCCCCTCGGCTTATACTCAAGTCACCTTTTTGAGCCTGATCTCCTAGATTTTGGGGACCCAGTACCGGCCAGCCGTAGGTCCCCTGGACGCCAAACTTGGCACACATGTAGCCCCGCTCTTCCTCTACTTAGTGTGCAAAGTTTGTTGTCCGGGGGACCTACGGCCGGGGAGCACAGATTTTTCACAGTCGGGCACCCCTTCCATAGACTCCCATGTTAAACGTCAGTCTAGTCATGGACACAGTGAAGCGTGGGCACAGTGAGGCATGGGCACAGTAAGGCATGGACACAGTGAGGTATGCACATGGACACAGTGAGGCATGCACATGGACACAGTGAGGCAAAGTGAGGCATGCAGATGGACACCCTAGGCTTATACTCGAGTCAATAAGTTTTCCCATTTTTTTGTGGTAAAATTAGGTGCCTCGGCTTATATTTGGGTCGGCTTATACTCAAGTATATACGGTAACTTCTGGAAAGCAACAAAATGTCCCTTGAACACTGTTAAAGCAGAGGGGAACATAATTAACGGCCGGCTATGGCGCGTCACGCTCCCCGAAAATAGCCGAAATAGGACTTGGCTCTTCACGGCGCCTGCGCAGTCAGCTCCTAGTCTGTGCGCAGGCGCCCTTTAGCGCCGTGAAGAGCCGAGTCCTACTCCGGCTATTTTCGGGAAGCGTGACGCGCCATAGCCGGCCGTCAATAATGTTCCCCTCTGCATAGGAACGCCTACTCCCCGCGGGGAGTCTGAAACTTAACTAAGGGATTAAACTGTGAGTGTGACGCAAATAATTAAAAATAAAGGCATACTGTAGCTCAGGCTAGTATGCTGGATGGCATGGTAGAAAATTGTTTTTTAGGGTGAACCTCCGCTTTAAGGTCCATCAATGGTCACAAAATGAAAAAAAAATGCCTAAATACAGAAATGATAATTGCACTACACATGTTACATATCTTATGATCGTCATAATGAAAGCAATAATTCTGGGGTCTTCAGACGAGGATAAATCGAAACGAATAATCTGTAGAGGCGTTTAAATCACCACATAAGGACAATTTGGGGTAATGAAGTTTGTCACTGTTTCACAGGCACAAGCAGGTATAAACATTGATATGTCTGGTATCTATTTACTTGTTGCAAGCTCATCTTTTATATTTTATAAAAAAAAAATGTGGGTAATATATTGCGTTTGTGTGCACTAAAATTAACTTAACTGTACTTTTTATTTATAATATGCATTTGATAAAGTCATGTGACATAAAAACAATTCTGCTCTTTATCGCCACCCTTTAGTTAACTTCTGCTATTGTTGGTTGATTTTAACATTGGTTCTGGGCATGCGTGTTTATACTTCGGACAAAAGTCCGATGGCTTGCTGTACACACGGCCGGACTAGGCACCATCGGACTTTTGTTGCCGGAAAGTTTTTCAGTTTGGAAACCAAACTTTTTGTCCAATGAAACCCGAAAAAGTTGGTCCGATGGAGCGTACACACGATTGGACAAATTTGAAAACTTGCAAATTTTGAAGTTTGTTGGCAAAAAGTCTGATAGTGTGTACGGGCCTTAAGAATTTTCATTTGAATTTCGCACCATCAGTGGGTTGTATTTCCATACGGCCATCGAATTTGACTAATCATGTTGGACATTTTTGGAAAACATGTTTCTAATCAATGATGGGAGAATCGTGCGAGAAATGTAATTGAAAAAGAAATGTGCATGTGCAAGAAAAGAAGATTCCCAGATAAGAAAATTATTTTCTGTAGAAGCAGGAGGTGAAATTGAAGGCTTGGTTGGTTGAATTTCAAAATCAATGGTTGCACCATCAGATCACAAAACGCTCAAAATTTAAGATTTTTCAAAGAAAATTACTTCAAAATTTGACCATGTATGGCCAACCTGAATAGATTTCACTTATGGGACACATGACACCATCAGGACATCACAAGGAAGAAATAGGAGGGGCCAAAGCCGGAATGAGGCAAATAAGTAACTGTGAAGCCTTGTACACACGACCGAGGAACTCGACAGGCGAAACACATAATTTTCCTTGTCGAATTCCTTGTTAGGCTGTCGAGGAACTCGACAAGGCAAGTTTCTCCATTCCCGTCGAGAAAATAGAGAACTTGCTCTCTTTTTGGCTCGTCGAGTTTCTCGACAGTTTCCTCGACAAAAATGTACACACGACCGGTTTCCTCGGCAAAAAAATATCTCCCAGCAAGTTTCTTGCTGGTTTTTGCCGAGAAACTCAGTCGTGTGTACGAGGCCTGAGGCCCCGTACACACGACTGGGTTTCTTGGCAGAATTCAGCCAGAAACTCGATCGGAGCCGTATTCTGCCGAGAAACCCGGTCGTGTGTACACTTTCAGCCGAGGAAACCGACGAGGATCTCGTCGGGCCAAATAGAGAACATGTTCTCTATTTCCTCGTTAGTCAACTGGGAAACTTGGCTCGCCGAGATCCTCGGCGGCTTCACAAGGAACTCGACGAGCAAAACGATGTGTTTTGCTCGTCGAGTTTCTCGGCCGTGTGTACGGGGTCTTAGGCATTCTTGTTTATTAACTCTCTACAAGGTTGTAGGAGCTGAGAGGCCAATATGTATTCTAGATATTTTTGGTAAAAAAAATAACGACGGCGGCTGTCCGACATGCGGCTAAAAGAATAGAGCATGTTCTCTTTCCAGATTTGAAGAGTGATTATTTATTTTTTTCACTTAGCTTAAAGGATCACTAAAGGAATTTTTTTTTTAGCTAAATAGCTTCCTTTACCTTACTGCAGTACTGGTTTCATGTCCTCATTGTTCGTTTTTGCTTTGAAGTTGTTGTAATTCTGCTGTGATCTCCACACTTCCTGGTTGTCTGGCTCCTTATAACCATCGTACTGGGAGCTTTTCACGGTGGTCTAAGCTGTCATTACTGTGTGTCTAAAACTCCTCAGAACCAATCAGATTAATTTTAAAAACAAAACACTGCCCTGGATTTGTTTGTTTTTGTTCTGTGGGTCTCTCTAGTTCACAGGAACATGAAACCAGTTTAAAAGTAAAACTAACCTGCAGGCACATGATAGGATTGATTTTTATCTATTTGTAATAATTTTTAAAAGGAATCACTTAACTTTTATGTCTCTATACCCTGTAAACAGTCATTTCAGCAAAACAAATGTTTTCCTTTAGTGACCCTTTAATAAATGTGGTCAAAATTCACTTTGCAAAGAACATCCAATCATGTGTAGGGAACACAAAAAAAAAATCAGGACTTTATTCCTATGGATAATTTTTCCATCTGTCAAAAATGGAAACTTCTCTTCCTTCTGATTTGTAATAAGAAGCGTTTGCTTTTGGAAATGTTGTCCCACTGACATATCTTTTAATCTGTCAAGGTCATGCTAACCCATTAATGAAAGACATTCTCATCAGTGGAAAACGCCAATTATTAAAAGGGCCTGTGGCCAGCACATTTTGTACTTCTGCCTTTTCTTAAGGACAGTTGGTCTAACCCTTTCTTCTGAACAAATAGGTCACTTCTTTAAAAGAAAAACAGTGGATTCTTTCAAAAGTGCAATATACGGTACATTTGCAAGATAAAGCTGTAACTTTACAAATATATAGTAGAAATCCATTTTTAATACCGGATGACAAACATTGTGATGAAATGCCAAATGGTATTCCAGGTCAATGTTTTCTCCTTGTACCTTCTGATACCGTTTTAGGTGTTTAAAGTGGTGGACATGGGAGTATGATACACTGCTTGTGTGACAGTCTTAAGCTCATACACACGATCGGACTTCCATCATGCAAATCCATCAATTTTTGTCAGAAAGGCGTTGGCCGTGAACTTGTTTTGCATACAAACGGCAGAACTTTTTCAGCCAACATACACAAAACTACGTGTTTTTTCAGCTCTTTAGCACCACCCTTTGGGCAACTTCTGCTAATGTTGCATTGGTTCGGAGCATGTGTGTTTGTACTTTGGATTTTAGTCTGACGGACTTGTGTACACACGATCGGATAATCCGATGGAACACATTTGTTGTCAGGCAATTTGAGAGCATGGCTATCCAACATTTGTTGTCGGAAATTCTGACAATTGTCCGATGGAGCATACAGACGGTCGGATTATCCATCAAAACACGTCCATCACACAGTTGTTGTCGGAATATCCGATCGTGTGTACGGGTATTTAGAGCAAAATCCAACAAGGCACCATCAAGCACATATCTTAGCTGTCACAGCTTGATAACTAGCCAGTGGTATCAGAGCCAATTACCACAGTGATGTGCTGCTAGATCATTTCTTCTACCCCTAGGGTGGTCCTTGGGCAGCTAGGTCTTCTGCAGATTTGGCATGAAATATCTGTAACCATAAAACCTCCAAATTCAACTCACACTTTTTCTTTTTGTTTTGCAATGGAATGGAGAACAGTTATAGCCCCTTTAAACAATGAGAAAATATGCCATAAATCAAAGACTAATCAACACAAAGGGCACAGTACAGGGGGAGGCAGAAAGACGCAGTAGAGGGGAGGTCAGGAGGGCACAGTACTGGTTCAATGACACGGCCATCCTGTGACAGCTTAGTAAAAAGTGTGACTGTGACTATCCCAGAGAATCCGGGACGGGACAGTAGGCAGATATGAAGTAATGCAAGATTATCATGGGGCCCCTATGCACCTGAGGTCCCTGGGCAGTGCCCAGGGGTGTCCATGCATTTAGATAGCCCTGGGTGCAGGAGGACAACCAGTGCCGGCACTCACGTATCAGCTTCTGCTGTGATTAATCATAGCAATAGTGGCCTGCCGGCGGATGTGCAGAATGACGTATATATACAGTACATGATCCTGCACAGGAGAGCTGCCCTGTAGCAGTGATGCCGCGTATACACGATCGGTTCGTCTGATGAAAACGGTCTGATGGACCGTTTTCATCAGACGAACCGATCGTGTGTGGGCCCCATCGGTTTTTTATCCATCGGTGAAAAAAATAGGAACTTGTTTTAAAATTATCTGATGGTTAAAAAAACGATAGAAAAAAACGATTGTCTGTGGGCACGTCCATCGGTTAAAAATCCACGCATGCTCAGAATTAAGTCGACGCATGCTTGGGAGCATTGAACTTAATTTTTCTCAGCACGTCGTTGTGTTTTACACAATCGTTTTTTTAACTGATGGTGTGTAGGCAAGACTGATGAAAGTCAGCTTTATCGGATATCTGATGAAAAAATCCATCAGACCGTTTTCATCGGATGAACCGATCGTGTGTACGTAAGTCTGCTATGGGTTGGAAGGCACGTGGTTAAAGTCCTTTTTATTATAAAAAAAAAAAAACAGTTCTGGACTTTTATTCAAGTAATTTTCACTAAATAGTCTCTACCTCAGAAAAGTCTGATAGGAGATTGATGACATTTGAGATGCAGAAAGAATACAGTCCAAAGTCTAGAAAGCCCTTACAAACGGAAGTCTGGAAATCCAATGTAACAAGATTCTATGTATAATTATTTCTCCTCAAGCAGTTACCCGATGACCCTTACAAGGGGATGTAACTAAAAAGAAACATAAGAAATGGGTTACACCTAAAAGTATCAGTAGATCTAGAATTTAGTGAATCAATGTAAAGCGCTCATATTTGCAGGTGACCAGAAAAACGCAATGATGTGAATCACAGCCAACAGGCTTGAATATTGATTACTCACGTCATATGGATTTCTAAATGTATTCACGGTGATCTTCTGTCACTAATAGATTAAGGAATTTAACATCTAAGTGCGGCCACATCTGGGAAAAGACTCCCCAATTTTGATGCCCAGTATAATATCATTCAGCTCAAGTGCTGATTAATACTGTATATTCACAAGGCTCAAACCAGAGGAAAGCAATCCCACTAGGCTTCATAAATAAAACTCCAATTTAAACATATTTCAGAGCATACATTGCTCCCTCTTCAAGAGTTACAGAAAATGAATAAAACAGAATTTTATACAGTGCCCTAAAAAGTGCCTTGAAAAAGTATTCATACCCCTTGAAATTTTGCTACAACCAAAAATTTAAATGTATTTTATTGGGATTTTATATGATAGATCAACACAAAGTGGTACATAATTGTGAAGCGGAAGGAAAATTATAAATGGTTTTCATTTTTTTTTTGTTTACAAATAATTAGCTGGTGGCTAGGCCTGTTTGTTTGCATTCTGGGCTGGCAGTGGCCTAAGGCAGGGCTGGGTGACTCACAGGTAGCATCACTGTCACCTCCCTCTTCTTTCTAGAAGATGCTGGAAGGAAGGAAAGAGGGGAGAGGCAGGGCTGCCTGGGATAGCTTGAGGAGCCTTGACCAATCCCCAACTTGGATTGGCAGGGGGCAGGTCTCTTTAAATACCTGGGGTCATCCTAGCTGGGGAGGAGTTGTCAGGAGGAAGAGCTGGAGTGAGAGAGTGTGGAGGCTGTCTGGGCCCACTGGGAGCTCCCCAGTCTGGAGGAGGGTGACCCTGGCCTGGGGCTCGAATGCATCCAGGAGGAGTGAAGAGATCTTGGAAGGAGAGGCACATGAGAGAGTGGAGAAAGGACAGCGGGAGAGAGTACAGCTAAGAGACTCCAGAAAGGACAACTGGTCGCAGCCGGGAGGGCTGGTGAGTTGAGCAGAGTCAGGAGGCCTGGCTGGATTATTGTCAGGCCTAATCATGAAGTGCTAGCTAGTCTGGATGGAGTAACAGTCTGTAGCAAGGCAAGTTCTGGAGGTGTAACGCTATGCAGCAAGTGAAGTGCTGGAGGAGTGAAGGATAAGAGGTCTTAAGCAAGAGTTTGTGCTGGAGAGAAGGCTGGAGTGTATATACTGGAGTGTATATAGAAGTCCCAAGCAAGTTGCACTAAATGTTCATGGGCATTCCTTTAATTTCCCATTTCCCATCCAAGTTAAATTCCCTCAATAAAAACACAAAAACAAAGCTTATGGACAGTTCTATGTCTCTGAGTGTCTGAGAGATGGATGTCGGGCTGGACAGGGTGACAGGTGAACCACTACATTCAGCAACCCCTATGGGGGCATCGCTACATAAGATTTCCCTGTATTTGGCTCCATCCATCTTCCCATCAACTCTGACGGCTTCCCTGTGCCTGTTGAAGAAAACATGATGCGGCCACCTCCATGTTTCACAGTGGGGGTGGTGTGTTCAGGGTGATGTGCAGAGTGTGATACATTTGCCTATATGTCTCAGTGTACTGCTCCCTGCTAGCCATGGGTAGAGGTAGAAAGGAATTTCATGTGTGATTCATTCCTCTGACAGGTTATTGAAGTGCTAATGTCCCCTCACTATTCTAAAGGTTAATTGATCTATTGTGTTGTGTAAAGAAGATCTGTGTTTACCCTTAAAAGATGTGTATTGTATCATCAGGCTAAATGATTAGAGAAGTAGTATGTTAATTATTCTGATTGCTTCAGTGTAGTAATTAACTCCCCTGATGTCTTTATCTAAAGAAACGTGTCTGCATGGTCGGCTCTGACTTGTCTCCTATAATCTATATGGGAAACCCCACTGTGTGAGGGGGGCGTTCCTAACAGGCTGTAACCACATATAAGCTGAGTTTTTGTGTCAATAAAGTGTCTTGGTTCCAGCATCCAGTCTTGACTCATGTGTGGGGAATCCTGTGATGTTCTTGTATGGAGAGGAGGGAATGCTTGACGGGGATATCATACCGATACCGTCACACAGAGTTTGTTTTTTGTCACGCATAGTGTTTTGTATTTAGGCCAAAAAGTTACATTTTGGTCTCATCTGACCAGAGCACCCTTTTCCACATGTTTGCGGTGTCCCTCACATGGCTTCTCAACAATGGCTTTCTTCTTGCCACTCTTCCATAAAGACCAGATTTGTGGAGTGCACAACTAATAGTTGTCCTGTGGACAGATTCTCCCACCTGAACTGTGGGTCTCTGCAGCTTCTCCAGAGTTACTATGGGCCTGTTGGCTGCTTCTCTGATTAATGGTCTCTGTGCCTGGCCTGTCATTTTAGGTAGACCACCATGTCTTGGTATGTTTACAGTTCTGCCATACTCTTTCAATTTTTGGATGAAGGATTGAACGTGTTCCGTGAGATGTTCAAAGCTTGGGATATTTTTTTTATAACCTAACCCTGATTTAAACTTCTCCACAACTGTATCCCTGACCTGTCCGGTGTGTTTCTTGGCCTTCATAATGTTGTTTGATCACTAAGGTTCTCTAAGGCCCCGTACACACGACCAAACATGTATGCTGAAACTGGTCCGCGGGCCAGTTTCAGCATACATGTTCGGTCGTGTGTAGGCGCGAGCGGGCCGAATTCCAGCAAACATTTGCCCCCCTTGGGCCTTTTCCCAGCAGACAAATATTCCTGCACGTGTTTTAAAACCGTCCGCTGGAATCCTGCCCGCTCGGACATGTACGGTCGTCATGACAGACCTACCGTACATGTCCGAGCGCCCGCCGTCCCTCGCATGCGTCGAATGACTTCGACGCATGCGTGGAAGCCTTTAAATGGCAGGCCCACCCACGTCGCCGCGTCATCGTCGCGGCGACGACGCGGACACGCCCCGCGTATTGTTTACGCGCGGACTTCTGTACGATGGTTAGTACAACCATCGTACAGAAGCCCTCTGGCAGGCATGTACGGTGAAAACGGTCCGACGGACCGGTTTCATCGTACATGTTTGCTCGTGTGTACCGGGCCTAACAACCTCTGAGGGCTTCACAGAACATCTGTATTTATACAGATATTAAATTACTCAGAGATGGACTCTATTTACTAATTAGGTGACTTCTGAGGGAAAATGGTTCCACTAGATTAGTGGTTCTCAACTCCTGTCCTCAGGACCCATTAACAGGCCACATTTTAAGTATTACCTTGGGGACATACAGACCAGAATACTGCAATCACTGAGCAGCACATTATATCACCTGTGATATATTTCAGTTATCTTGCAAACCTTGCCTGTTAGGCCTTGTACACACGGGCAAACATGTACGATGAAAACGGTCCGCCGGACCGTTTTCAGCGTACATGTCTGCCCGGAGATTTCTGTATGATGGCTGTACACACCATCATACAGAAATCCGCGCGTACTCGATACGCGGCGATGAGGCCGCGACGACGTGCGCGGCCCTGCCAGTTCAATGCTTCCACGCATGCGTCGAAGTCATTCGCCGCATGCGAGGGATGGCGGCCGCTCGGACATGTACGGACATGTACGGGCATGTACGGGCTGTTTCTAAACATGTTTAGTAATATTTGCCCGCTCGAAAAAGGCCCGGCGGGCAAATGTTCGCTGGAATCCTGTCCGCTCGGCTGTACAGACGACCGAACGTGTCTGCTGAAACTGGTCCGCGGACCTGTTTCAGCAGACATGTTCGGTCTTCTGTACGGGGCCTTAGTGGGTCCTGAGGACAAGAGTTGAGAACCCCTGCACTAGATTTTAGTTAGGAGTATCAGAGTAAAGGGGGCTGAATACAAATCCACGCCACACTTTTCGGATATTTATTTGTAAAAAAAAATGAAAAACCTTTATCCTTTTCCTTTCACTTCATAATTTTGTGCCACTTTGTGTTGGTCTATCACATAAAATCTCAATAAAATACATTTAAGATTTTGGTTGTAACATGACAAAATTTGGAAAATGTCAAGGGGTATGAATACTTCTATATATGATCTGAAGAAAGGACACTGCTCAACATGATTGACATATGATTAAACACCTGATGATTAACCGACCTCAATTATATTTCAAAAGTGTTCCGAAAACCTTGCCACCAATCAAACACCTGCCTTATGATACATCAAACTGACGACTCGCCAGTTGTGATCTACATCTATTGAAGGAAAGAGCGAGCATTTTTTCTGTTCTCTTTTCCTCAATAACTCACATAGACCATACTTTGTAACTGTCTGGTAATGTAACAGTATGAGTATCTGCCAAATGATCAGACAGATGGTAACTGTAACTTCAAGTCAAAAAGGCAAAAAGTATACATATAGTACAGAACAATGGTAAACAATGTTAAACAAAGCATTGTCTCTGCAGCTCATTCAGGGCATTAGATGGTTGCACAGTACGGTCTCTATAAAGTTTTTTGAGACCAGAGAATTGTCTTTTCTTCAGTATACAATATAGTACACACACAGCTACAAATCACAGCAAAGTCCAGGCTGGGTCAGGAAACAAAGGGGAACAACTGAAGAGATTGCAGGGCAAGTAACACAAGCAAGTAGCTGGAAGAGTCACCGCAAACTGCTGAAGATGCAAGACCACCCTATTCGTTGCATAGTATTCTGGTAGCAATTGCAGAGGTTTCTACACAGTGACTGGGTCTTCTGTAGAAGCTGCATAGTAGTAGGCCCTTGCTCAGCTTCTCACATGCCAGGGCTAACAATGGAGAACTGTAAACTTAGCATCAGATCCCATGTCCAGTCACATCTGCCTCATCGGGTGTAGTCACTCCAAGCATCTGAGGACAGTAAACAAAGAAACTTATATAACCTTGGTGTGTCCAGGAGTCAAATGGATTTATGAAAGACTGAGGCCCGGATTCACATACATCGGCGCATATTTATGCGGGCGTAGCGTATCTAATATACGCTATGCCGACGCAGCGCACAGAGGCAAGCACTGGATTCACAAAGCACTTGCTCCCACTCGTAGGCAAGTTACGTCGGTCGTAGGAAGCTTATTTTTAGGCGTATCTCAGATTGTGGGCAAGGCGCACAGATACAACGGCGCATAGTTACACTTACGCGGCGTACCTTGAGATACGTCAGAGTAAGTGCTTTTTGAATCTGGGCCCAGGTTTACAATTTTTCAACATTGCTGGTCCCTGCTCATCATATTTTTTTAATTTGTACAAATTGTTTATTAACCACTATTTTCCCAATACTGGGCAAAGCAACAGGTTTGCGCTCTATGAAGAGGTTTCAGCAACTTTTACTGAGACTTGCCTCAAACTTCAGGTTTGCCGAATTTAGAATAACATACAGATGGCACGAAGAAAACCTAGAAAAATCTAGTAAAACTACTGTCACTGTAAAAATTAGGGTTGTCCCGATACCGATACCAGTATCGGTATTGGGACCGATACCGAGTATTTGTGGGAGTACTTGTACTCCCGCAAATGCTCCCGATGACTGAATAGAATACTTGATCACCCCCCCCCCCACCGCCGCATAACGCAAAGCCGCCGCTGCCGCGTTAATCAGCGTGCGGTGAACATTACAGGCAGCTTTCGTACGAATTGCTGTATTCCCCGCCGCGCCGTGTATAGACCCTCCCCCTTGCTCGGGATTGGACAGATCCATCTAATCCTGAGCAAGGGGGAGTGTCTATACACGGCGCGGCAAGGAATGGACAGCTATTCAAACGAAAGTTGCCTGTAATGTTCCCCACACGCTGATTAATGCGGCAGCGGCGGCGGCATCATCATCTACTAGGTATGGGGGACATGGCTGCAATATATGGGGGGACATGGCTGGATATGTGTGGGGGGACATGGCTGCAATATGTGGGGGGACATGGCTGGATATATGTGGGGGGACATGGCTGCAATATGTGGGGGGACATGGCTGCATATGTGGGGGGACATGGCTGCATATGTGGGGGGACATGGCTGCATATATGTGGGGGGAAATGGCTGCAATATGTGGGGGGACATGGCTGCAATATGTGTGGGGGACATGGCTGCAATATGTGGGGGGACATGGCTGCAATATATGGGGGGACATGGCTGGATATATGTGGGGGGACATGGCTGGATATATGTGGGGGGACATGGCTGAAATATATGGGGGGACATGGCTGGATATATGTGGGGGGACATGGCTGGATATATGTGGGGGGACATGGCTGGATATATGTGGGGGGACATGGCTGGATATATGTGGGGGGACATGGATGCAATATGTGGGGGGACATGGCTGCAATATGTGGGGGGACATGGCTGCAATATATGGGGGGACATGGCTGCAATATATGGGGGGACATGGCTGCAATATATGGGGGGACATGGCTGGATATATGTGGGGGGATATGGCTGGATATATGTGGGGGGACACGGCTGGATATATGTGGGGGGCCATGGCTGCAATATGTGGGGGGACATGGCTGCATTTGGGAACACATTTTAAAAAAAAGTATCGGTATTCGGTATCGGCGAGTACATGAAAAAAAGTATCGGTACTTGTACTCGGTCCTAAAAAAGTGGTATCGGGACAACCCTAGTAAAAATATAACCTTAGCCTACCTTAAAAATTGGCTTCATTAACCACTTGCCTACTGTGCACATACACCCCCTTCCTGCCCAGACTAAATTTTAGCGTCACTTTAACTGACAATTGCGCGGTTGTGCGACGTGGATCCCAAACAAAATTTACGGGGTTTTTTTCCCACAAATAGAGCTTTCTTTTGGTGGTATTTGATCGCCTGTGTGGTTTTTCGTTTTTGTGCTATAAACAAAAAAAATGCGACAATTTAAAAAAAAAAAAAAACACAATATTTTTTACTTTTTGCTATAATAAATATCCCATTTTTTTTTTTTATCTCCGTTTAGGCCGATACGTATTCTTCTACATATTTTTGTTAAAAAAAAAAAAAACGCAATAACCATATAGTGACTGGTTTGTTATATTGCCTACAAAATAGGGGGACATAATTATGATTTTTTTTTTATTTTTTTTTTTTACTAGGAATGGCGGCGACCTGCGATTTTTTTTTTCAGGGGCTGCGACATTATAGCGGACACATCGGACACTTTTGACACATTTTTGAGACCATTCACATTTATACAGTGAACAGTGCTATAAATATGCATTGATTACTGTATAAATGTGACGGGCAGGGAAGGGGTTAACCACTAGGGGGCGGGGAAGGGGTTAAATGTGTAGCCTAGTCAGTGTTCTAACTGTGGGGGGAGGGGGGTGACTGGGGAGGTGACCGATCTGTGTCCCTATGTACAAGGGACACAGATCGGTCTCCTCTCTCCCTGACAGGACGTGAAGCTCTGTGTTTACACACAGAGCTCCACGTCCCTGCTCAGTTACTGGGCAATCGCGGGTGCCCGGCGGCCATCACGGCCGCCGGGCACGCGCACTGTGTTTCCAGTAACGCGACGAGTGCGCGCGTGCCGCCGGCGGCGCACGAGCGCCCCCTAGCAGCTTCTAATGACAGGACGTCATATGACGTCCTGTCAGAACGTCATATGACGTCCTGTCAGAACAACAGGGGATTCCGCCGGCTGTCATTTGACGGCGTGCGGTTGTAAGGAGGTTAAGAAACCCAGCTTTCACTATTGTTCACTTTTTTATTTTTTTATTTCTGGGGATTAATTGGTCACCCCTACAAGTTTGATGCAGGAGTTCATCATGAAAACAAGACATTTGATACTTCAAGCTGATTTTCTGGACTAGTGTCAGGCATTGCTATATGCTCTGATTCATGGCCAGTGTATTATGTAGGGCAGTGTACAGTGGTAAGTAGGATGTAGGGCAGCTTACAAAGGTCAGTAGGATGTAAGGCAGCATACAGAGGTCACTAGGATGTAGGACAGTGTACAGAGGTCAGTAGGGCAGCATATACAGGTCAGTAGGATGTAGGGCAGTGTACAGAGGTCAGTAGGATGTAGAGCTGTGTACAGAGGTCAGTAGGATGTAGGACAGTGTACAGAGGTCAGTAGGATGTAGAGCTGTGTACAGAGGTCAGTAGGATGTAGGGCAGTGTACAGAGGTCAGTAAGATGTAGGGCAGCGTACAAAGAGGTCAGTAGAATGTTGGACAGTGTACAAAGGTCAGTAATAGGTAGGGCAGTGTACAGAGGTTAGTAGGATGTAGAGCAGTGTTGTATGGGGGTCAGTAGTATGCAGGGCAGTGTATAGAGGTCAGTACACTGGATGCCATAAATGCAGCTCTGCTACAGTCAGCCGACTTAGCAGCACCAAAGCGCAAAGTCCGCAGCCGAGAAAAAAAGTCCAGCTGGTTCAATAACCAGCTGTCGCTACTGAAGCAAGAGCGCAGAAGGGCGGAAGCCGCCTGGAAAAGAAGTCCTTCAGAAGACCGCCTCAACTTCTACAAAGCAGTAACAACACGATATCACAAAGAAAAAAGCCAAAAAACATCACTTTTCCATGGTGATTAACAGCGCAGTGAATCGCCCACGAGAACTCTTCAGGATGGTCACCCAGACCATGAATCCGGGATGTCTTGAAGTCCCCACTTCAGACACCCAAGAGTTCTGTAATGAACTATCGGATTTCTTCATCAACAAAATTGAAAAAATTCGGGTAAGTATTCTGCAAAACAATACTCCACTCAGCCCCCTCTTCAATCAACTACAAAACACCGACAGAAATCCTCTACAATCAACTAAGTTCATTCTGGAACCAATCTCCGTCAATACCACCAAAAATATCATTGGTGCGTTGCGGAACAGCACAGAACCCAATGACATCATTCCCACCAAGCTACTGAAGGAATGTGCCGACATCCTGGCGCCTCCAATCACACAGCTTATAAATCAGTCATTTAAAGAAGGCATAGTGCCTTCCCTGCTGAAAGAGGGCACAATCCTGCCGATCTTGAAAAAACCTAATTTGGATCCTATGGACCCAACTCACCGCCGTCCCATAACAGGTCTAAATGCTCTGTCCAAGATAATGGAGAAAGTGGTGGTAAAACAGCTGCAACAGCATCTGGATACCCACAACCTACTTGATCCATTTCAATCCGGTTTCCGTCCCGGACACGGGACAGAAACGGCCTTACTGAAAATATGGGACGATGCGCTCGAGGCCGCAGACGAAGGAGAATCTTGTCTCCTGGTTCTGCTGGACCTAAGCGCTGCCTTCGACACAGTAGACCATAAATTGTTACTGAGACGACTAACAGAAGTCGCCGGAGTCACAGAAGATGCTTTACCATGGTTCTCCTCTTTTCTCGGAAACCAATCACAAACAGTGAAACTGGGATCTTTCACGTCAGAAAAACGCACAGTGCCATGTGGGGTCCCCCAAGGTTCCCCCCTATCACCGGTGCTGTTTAATATCTATCTTCGTCCTCTCTTTGATATTATCAGTAGCCAAGAACTACTCTATCACTCTTATGCAGACGACACGCAGTTGTATTTTCGCATCTGCCACAAAAAGGATCATCATCTCAGATTAGAGAAATGTCTCTCTTCAATAGAAAACTGGATGACTAAGAGTTATCTTAAACTCAATAGCGCTAAAACAGAACTCTTTATGTTTGATGCCAGTCGGAAGAGTCAACTGGCCGCAAACTGGACACCATCGCCCATTCTGGGACAAATCATCTCCCCTAGCTCCAAAGTCAAAAGTCTAGGAGTCACGTTTGACACCTTCATGACAATGGACGCACAAATAGGGTCAGTAGTCAGCGGGTCGCACCATTTGATGCGCCTACTACGCAGACTTATTCCATTTATCCCCAAAGAAGACGTAGCAGTCGTGGTAGGAACAATCGTGAATTCCAGACTGGACTATGCAAATGCCCTTTACCTCGGGCTCCCCAAGTACCAAATCGCTCGTCTACAAGTCGTACAGAATACGGCCGCCAGACTGGTGACTGGGAAAAAATCTTGGGAATCAATCTCACCTTCAGAGATCCCTTCACTGGTTGCCAGTGAAAGACAGAATTGCATTCAAAGCACTCTGCCTGACACATAAGTGCATCCATGGGAAGGCTCCAAGATATCTATGCGACAAGATCAAACCGCACAATTGCAACCGCATTCTGCGATCCACCGACCAAAATCTGGTCAAGGTTCCAAAAACCAAATACAAGTCCAAAGGAGAAAGAAGGTTTGCGTTCCAAGGCCCCAGGCTTTGGAATGCTTTACCAACCAGCATTCGGTTGGAGCAAAACCACCTGTCCTTCAGAAAGCAGATCAAAACCCTGATTTTCTGATGGCATGAGACACAAAAAAACAGCGCCCAGAGGCGATTCAGTTCGCATGTGCCGCGCTATATAAGTTTTTCATTCATTCATTCATTCATTCATTCATTCAGTAGTATGTAGGGCAGTGTACAGAGGTCAGTAGTAGGTAGGGCAGTGTATAGAGGTCAGTAGCATGTAGGTCAGTGTATAGAGGTCAGCAGTATTTAGGGCAGTGTACAGAGGTCATTAGTATGTAGGTCTGGGATCAGGAAGACAAGGTATAGAGGGGTCAGGGGGTCATGGTACTGGGGGTTCAGAAGGAAATGGTGCAGGGGGAGTCAGGAGGGCACAATATTGGGGGGTCAGGAGAGTATGGTGCTGGGAGACCAGAAGGGCACAGTACAGGGGGATCAACATGGCTGGAGTGTCAAAAGGGCACAGCACTGGGAGGACAGGAGGGCATGGTATTGGGGGGATCAGGAGGGCTGATGTGTCAGAAGGGCATGGTACTGGAGGGTCAGGGGGGCTGGGGTGTCAGGAGGGCATGGCACTGGAGGGTTCAGAGGGCATGTTACTTGAGGATCAGGAGGACTGGGGTATCAGGAAGGCATGGTGCTGGTGATCAGGAGGGCTTTCTTTTCCCAGCAGCCGCACGTATGCAAGGGGTGGGGGCTACTTCTGCAGCCTAGGATTGGGTGAGCATGTGCCTGCCTCGCTCTGGAGGTCTGAGTAGAAGACTGGGTTGGCAACACTGGGACGTGTTTGCAAGCTACCCATCACCTGTCCGCAGTCAAGGGGTAGCTAGCGATCTACGGGTTTCTGACCCCCCAGTCTATAAACTGTTAGTCTATAGATGCCCCTTGTCACTTCATGATAGTGGGATGATTGATGCTGCTTGTCACTCCCTGCCTACAACGCAAGGTAAGGGCAGACCAGGAGGCATAGCCACCTGGGTTTTAAACAAGCTAACTATGGCAGTGTACAGAATGCACTGAGCATTGTGTCTTGTACACTGATTCTTGCAGCCCACAACATGGCAAAACAATAGCAAACCAGGAAGTACCGTTTTCGTTCTAAAGCTGATACCGAAATATCAAGCTGACAGTAATGACAAAGGGTATTTAATACCTACTATATAATTTTTTTAATGCAGGCCTTGCAGATGAGACATATCATAGGATGAGGAAGCTTTGTTGGTTTTCTTTCCTCGGTTTTACAAAGGGAAAACTAAAACCAGACTTTGGTATGCTTTGGCAGTGGATTAGCATGGCAGATGAATATAGAAAAGTAAAATGCTTCCAACGCTGCCAACAATCCCGCTACTCAGCATGGGCATAGTCAAGGTTTGCTCTAATAGGCATTTTGTTTAGACTCTTCTATAAATCAGTAATCTTAAATTTGATCTGGGAATATTCTTTAGCCTTCCCACTTGCCAAAATTTCTTTCAAATCTAGCTGAGTCAATGTGTGTTTTGTATGCTGTGAATTAACTGAAGTGACAGTGATGGATGAAGGCAGGCCCTGCTAAATTCCACCATCTCTGAGTTCCCATTTAGTAATCCTAACCTCTTGTAAAAGTCATTTTAGTATTAAAGAGAAAAAAATGAAGAGCTTTGTCTGTTCCCTGATAAATGGATTTTAGACTTCAGATTAATTTGACTTCAGGAAAGATACACTGTTTGTATAGAGTGTGCTCTGCTCAGATGCATTTATGAAGGCTGTTAATCTTTCTATTTCTATGCTTTTCTCTATTACAGAAATAAGAAAACTGCATCTGTGTTAGGAGTCTTATTATTTCTACAGAAAACACAGAAGTTGTTTCCAAGAGTTGAGATCCAAGACCCAGCCAATCCCTAAATCAGACCTAAGGGCTCCAGTAATTTCCTCCACTCCATCAATGTGATGTCCAAAAGCTTGCCAGTACCAACATCTTCTCTCAACTTCACCTGACCTTTAGGCTGCCTGCTAACTTACAATACACATTGCCATCAATAGACCTTCACACAATACAGGGTCAATTAGCACAAGCCACAATGAAAGATCCTTAGAAGTTAGTCTGGATTCAATACACATTTATCACAGTAGCAGACTTAATTACCACAGCAAGCTGTATAGTACACAACAGCCAACACACAATATACAGTATATACAATATATACCCCATTAAATCTGACTAGCCCAGACCATAGTGGGGTTCTCATTCACCCTGTGCCCCTATTAGAGACACGGGGTGATCTACACATAAAAGGGATCGGGGAGCTTCTGGGTCCCACGGGCCCTTCCGTTACATCTCTCCCCTTTTGGCAGGAGACTAACACAGGAGGAGACCCCAGACGGGTTGACTCCGAAGTTAGTCTATAGTTCCATTCCTCTAATGCTGGTATCCACACAGTACCCCAAATAAATTGCTTCAAACAGAGCATTACTCACCCAGCCAACCTCTGCCTCTCTCAGAGAACGTGCCTGCCGCTGGGGAGAGGCCTGGACTGGCCCTTTTCCCTGGAGTCCTTTCAGCCGCTGGAGAGAAGACAGGGTGACTGGGCTCAGTTCGTCATGCTGTTGGGGATCTGGGCCAACTGCCCCCCATCCCTGGGGTATACAAGTGGAGACTGAAGTCCCATCCACTACCACAGGAACTCCCTCTCCTGTTAGTTGAGAGCAGAGGCTCACGGCACACTGTTCTGTTGCCAGCTCTTCTGCTGGGTTGCTGTGAGTGGAGACCACAGTCCCATCCACCGATATCAGCTTAAGCTGCAGTTGTATGCAGCGGCCAGTAACATCCTGCCCTGCTGCCAGTGATTCAGCTGGGAGTAAAAGATTTACAACCTCAGCTTGTTGCTGGAGAGAGGGGCCAACCGCCCCGGCTCCCTGGAACTCCACAGTTGGTTCCGGTGCTGGGCAGAGATTGGTAGCACTCTGCCCTGTTGCCAGTACTTGAGCTGGCGATGCATAATCCATAACATCCTCTGAACAGTCCATTAAGTCCATACATTCTGTAATCTGTGGCTGGGGAGATGAGCCAACTGCCCTAGCCCCCTGGAACTTCACATCATCATGAACTCCACATCATCTGCTTCGGCTTTGGGGATGGCAATCTTCAGATTTTCCACTGCTGATTCATCAGCCAGGATTTCAGAGTTGTCAGCTGATATTTCCTGATAGTCCCAGGCAAAGGGAGCCCCACCCTGCTGCTGAGCAGAGTCTAGCAGCTGTCTGTAGGCGATCTTCAGCTCCCATTCCTGAACGGCCAGAAACTCCAAATATTCCTGTGCCCAGTGCCTTTTCGAGACATTCAATTTTTGCTCCCTGTGCTCCATTATTTCCTCCAAGCGCCACTCCCAATCATTCCCAAAGTCAGGGTCAGTGGACACCTTCCAATACAACAATCCCAGGCCATCATAGTCAAAGCCTTCCGTGGATCTGTCATCTGCTGACCACAGGCACTCTTGGGCTACATACCAATGGAGGGCTCTATAGCTCTCATCCAACTGCATCTCTGCCCGGATCAGCCTGCTTAACTCGGCTGTCCACTCCTGCTTCGTTTGTTTCCCCAATAATGGCATTCCACATCATACTGCGACCAGTACCTTACATGGATGGAGGGGAGGACCTTTGCATGGTGTTGCTGCTCGAGAGCTAGCGCTTTCTTCCAGAGTTCGCAACGGATCAAATCAGACCATCCCAGCAGGACCTCCTCTGATACTGGTCCTATGTGCTGTATCCGCATCTCTTGTAACCTCCTTCTGAATTCCTCTTCCATGGCGACTGGTACAGTACAAGATATTAACTCTGCAGGGTGCCCAAACTTTTGTTTTCTGTAATTTTGAAAGTGTAAATGATGGAAATAAAATCTAACTTTTTTTGACATATTATAAGAATGTGTAATCTGTAATTTGATGCCTTTTGGAGATTTTTTCATCTTTCCTTGGCTTCGTTATGCACATTAATACAAATTTTTACCTGGGGTGCCCAAACTTTCGATCCCCACTGTATCTGTAGCTCTCCTCTCCCTCAGTTGGTGCTGCTGTGACTTCTGCTGCTGCAGCACCTCTTTGATGTAGCCAAGTTGCATCCACAGCAACTATAACTAGGTCTATGATTTCTGCTGGAAGGTTAGGACCATACTGTGCCAGTCTTAGTTTAACAGTCCGATCAAAAGTTTTCTCCTCGGGTGTCCTGTCTGTTACGCTGGGCCTTTCCGTCATGTTGGATCTTTCAGCTCTATCCATTTCAACGATAATGTCCCTTTTCTTACAGTTGTTGGCCGGTCGGCCCCGGTTCTCCAGTAAGTCCTTGAGGGAAGAGAGCTTTAGCCGTTCATACTGTGCCCCCATTGTCCCGTGTCCTCTTGTAGCTGTTCTTCTGGCGGTGGGAATCATACCACTGCTTGCCAACAATTGTAGAGTAGAGAGTTGCATACCCACGCAAACGCCAGTTAAAGTAGCGCAGTGCTAAATAGCAAAAAATGGCCTGGTCATGAAGAGGGTAAACCCTTTTCGGAGCTCAAGTGGTTAAGAATTGTGCTGGAGTGACATTATGCAATAAAGCATTAAAAAGACTTTAGGACTAGAAATGTCTTTATTCTGTGTAATATCTTTGAAATTAATAAATTGATTTTGTCTCATTGGCCCAGATTCAGGTAGAATGGAACAATATTTGCGTGGGCAAAGAGCAAAGATTTTTCTCTGCGCCCACGCAAATATTTCCATTTGCCCAGCGATTCACGGAGCAGTAGCTCCGTAAATTGCGCGGGCGATATGCTAAACAGCCGGGCGTAAGGCTGCCTAATGTAAATGATCCCGCCGGGGGCGGGAATCATTTAAATTAGGCGCGCTCCCACGCCGAGCGAACAGCGCATGCTCCGTCGGGAAACTTTCCCGACGTGCATTGCGGCAAATGACGTCGCAAGGACGTCATTTGCTTCTAAGTGAACGTGAATGGCGTCCAGCGCCATTCACGAATCACTTACGTAAACAACGTGAAATTCAAATTTCACGAGCGGGAAGCGCAGCTATACTTTAGCATAGGTTGCCCCTGCTATAGCAGGAGCAACCTTGCGCTAAAGTCGCCGTACGGAAACTCCGTACCTTGCGTGCGCAGGGCCCGCGCAACTTTTGTGAATCGGTGGTAGTATGCAATTTGCATACTATACGCCGATCACAATGGCCGCGCCCCCTAGCGGCCAACGCAAGAATGCAGCCTGGGATGTGAAGGCATAAGGAGGCTTATGTCTGTCAGATCCTAGGCTGCATTCGGTGTAACGAGGTTCCTGAATCAGGAGCACTCGTTACACCGGAGCAAGTAAGCACTTGCGCCGCGCAACCTATGGTTGTGCGGGCGCAAGTGCTTCTTGAATCTGGGCCATTGTTGGTTGTGAACATTGGCTAAACCTCTCTCACCTCATTCAAAGTCCCAGGGCTGCCTCCTTTTGTCTTATTCTGTGTAATAGGATATTCCATTCCCGAATACAAGGCAGCTACCGATACTCCACAGTCAGGCACACGAAACCCAATAACGAGACACACAGCTCTGTTTGAGGTTCAACAGGAATAGCCCTTCATTGAGAAATACAGGCTCTTTATATACAGGATACTGCAGTAACCAAATGAACAATGACCCAACTCCACCCACAACATCACACAATGGTTCCTACCGAGCCCCAATACACATCCTTTAGTAGACATCCTGACTCCGGCTCCTGACATAATTTGCATGAGCTAATTAACTACAGCTGATGACTCATACACCTGACATTTAGACTGTGTGCTAACTTACAATACACATTACCATCAATAGACCTTCACACAATACAGGGTCAATTAGCACAAGCCACAATGAAAGATCCTTAGAAGTTGGTCTGGATTCAATACACATTTATCACAATACCACAGCGAGCTTTATAGTACACAACAGCCAACACACAATATACAATTAGCCAGATTCAGAGAGGTTTACGCCGGCGTATCAGTAGATACACCGTTGTAACTCTGAATCTGCGCCGTCGTACATTTAAGTGTATTCTCAAATTGACACGCCCCCTGTTCCTCATTTGAATTAGGCGCGCTTAGGCCGGAACATTTACGCTACGCCGCCGTAACTTAGGACGCAAGTGCTTTGTGAATACAGCACTTGCCTCTCTAACTTACGGCGGCATAGCGTATATGCGATACGCTACGCCTGCCTAACGTTAGGCTCTCCGACGTGAATCTAGCTATCTATATACAGCCCAGATCATAGTGGGGTTCTCATTCACCCTGTGCCCCTATTAGAGACACAGGGTGATCTACACATAAGAGGCATCGGGGAGCTTCTGGGTCCCACAGGCCCTTCCGTTACAGTGAGAAAGTGGGCTTTTGGCCAAGAAGTGTGGCACAATATGGCAGATTATCTTCAAACAACAGGTAGGTGACTGTACTAGGAGCCTTACTGTTTAGTAGGAGCTCAATGTTATCCTAGGTGTCCATGTACATTGGGACAATTACATGTATATTATGTTATCAAAGTATAAAGGCAGGAAAAAAAAAAAACTTTTGGTTTGCGTTTTTGATTGGAGCTTTCTGGCAGAAAAAAAACCCCTGCTAAACCCTCCTTGACTCTATATGAGCGTTTTTTCTGCCAAGGGAACTTTTTTTTCTAAGCTCAGTATGCATGGAGCCTTACATTAAGAATCTGTGGTTCATCCCTCAACCATGCCATTTTTATTTTGCTCGATCGATGTCCAATTCAATTGCATTGTCACTCATTTTGTTTCATCAATCCATTAGACTGATTGCTTCACGCAATGCATGCAACATTTCAAAATGCTTTATATATTTTCTGTCTGGGTTGTGCGTAACCCCTAGCAACCAGCCCCCCCACAAGGTACCCCTGGCTTAATCAATTATTCTGCATTTTAACTTAGACTCAATGTTTGCAAACAGAACACCTTGTTTTGGAAACAAAATAATGAACGCCTTAGAAAAGCACATTCTTGTGGTGCGTGTCTATAAATATCCTGACAGATGTCTCATCTGTTTCTTTGTAGTGTACCTTGCATCGCTCTGCACTTTGATCATCCGCCTCTCATGTGACAATGATGGCAATCTAAGCAGATTTTCTCCAGATTCAACATATTTACCCTTCAATGATAAAGATAAAGCGACAACTACAGTTACATAATATGCTAAACAGATTCATTAAAACAGCTTTACTTAGTCTGGTTTGCTAAAAGAAAAGACATGTTCAGAGCAAAATAAGGAATGTGTCACCACAAACATTAGTACAAACTGGGATAACATGCTGATGACAGGTATTGCATGCGTTGGCAGGTGATAATTTAGTCACTGTATTCACGGCTATATTAAATCCCAATATCTATAGGGTTAATTTTACGTGTAGCACTACCCCCGAAGGAGCTGCTGGTTTGATTTGGGTGGCACGTTACCTCTATCTTTCCGCTGTCTAGGGTACTGGATGAGAGCTGTAATAAAGTTAGGCCCAGATTCTCAACCGAGATACAACGGCGTATCTCCAGATACGCCGCCGTATCTCTGCGTTGAGCCGTCGTATCTATGCGACTGATTCTTAGAATCAGTTACGCATAGATATCAATTAGATCCGACAGGCGTAAGTCTCTTACGCCGTCTGATCTTAAGTGAATATTTTTTTTGGACCGCTAGGTGGCACTTCCGTCGAAATCCGCGTTGAGTATGCAAATTAGCTAGATACGCGAATTCCCGAACGTACGCGCGGCCGACGCAGTAAAGTTACGACGTTTACGTTAGGCTTTTCACGGCGTAAAGTTGCCCCTGCTATATTTGCGACGTCATTTGGAGCAATGCACACTGGGATATTTTATGGACAGCGCATGCGCAGTTCATTCGGTGCGGGGACACGCTTCATTTAAATGATACACGCCCCCTACCCGCCGAATTTGAATTCCGCTGGGTGATTTATGCTACGCCGCTGCAACTTACTGAGCAAGTGCTTTAAGAATACAGCACTTGCCCGTGTAAGTTGCGGAGGCGTAAAGTAAATGAGATACGTTACGCCCGCACAAAATTGCGTGGCTGTACGAGAATCTGGGCCATAATGTCCACACTGTCGATGTCTTCTCTGTGCTTTATTACCCAACGGGGTAAAATGGCAAAGATAGCATTAGAAGAAAGGATAGAAAAAATGGAAGATGGCGGATTCAGGGTTAACTGGTTTCTGGAAACAGTCCTGCTTCCTACGACAACTTCCTTTGCCACTCTAGCCAGAGTGTGTACAGTGCACCTGGATAGGCCTCTCTCACCAGCCTAGCAGCCAAGGTGTCACTTGGAGCTTTAGCAAAGTCCCTGCCACAGACCTTCCCAAAGAGTGGAGATATTCTTGGTCCGAAATCCTTCTCAAACTGGATTTAGCACCCGGATCTCCTTCAAACAGCTTTAGTGATTTTGGGACTGATAGGCGACCATCATTCAGCCTCTCAGAACGATGTGTCTTTTGATGAAGCAACAGGCTTCTCCTGAGATACCAGCCTCGTGCTCGGTATTCCTCCGGACAGGTTCCTCATCGGTCGGCTTCCTCCCTCGGGACAGACAGCACAGGACCACTTGCAAATTGCAGACCCAATCTACCCACCCGGGCCTACAGGTAGATTAGTTGCTCCGGACCAACGTGGTCCCAGAGCCAGGAACACGCTAACGCACACCCCGGCCAGGAGGGCCACACACGGGGGTGGTGGGATGACTGCCCAGGCGGATGGCGGCGGGGAGGAAGACCCGAACCAATGGCATCTGTCCCCTAAATACTTCTCCCCAGCATGCACAGTGAGGCGATCAACCCTCCTGATTGGCTGCCAAGGAGAAACATCCACACGACCCTGACCTCACTGCTGCCACCTACTGTCTGGGGGGGGTGAGAATCCCCAGACAACAAGCATGGGCACACAGCACAGCCAGAGCAGGAGCAGAGACCCTAAATGTAGCCAAATAAACATGGTCAGAGGCAACTAACTCTCTGATCCCCCTCTAAATTTACAGCAGCACCTGCTATGAAAGTAGCCAGGCGCTACACAAGCAATGGTGGGTGGGTGGCCGTAGCCAAAGTCTCCAACATGTGAGGGCATAGGGGCTTCTGGAGGCACTATGTGAAAACAAAAAAGACCAAACATCCTGTTATGTGGTTGTTAGTGGCGGAGGAGTTCACCTGTACCTCCCAACTTTCTGAGATGGGAACGAGGGACAAAAATGAGCAAAAGTATGTAGGAATAGGACACACCCCCTGTCATGCAGCCTTAAAGGAAAATTCTACAAAAAAAAGATAAGTTTAACCCACAAGTTCTTTTTTTTGCCACTACTATTCCTTTATATTGGCTTTTGAAATTTACAAATGCAGCAATTTAGAAATTGGATGAAAGGTTTAGCTCAGGGAAACAGTATTTGAAAGATAAAAAGTACATTTTATATACAACTATATAGATCAGACCAAAATGAGGGACAAATGAGGAGGAAAGAGGGATAGAGGGACTGCATTCCATTTAGGGACAGTCCCTTGAAATCAGGGACAGTTGGGAGCTTTGTTTCTAGCATGATGGGACTCAGAGTGGGGACTTTGAGATCTGCAAACCATGCTTATGGTAAGTGTTTGAGCCAATGGTATGTGCACTGCTGTACGGCATGAACCATTATAAACCATGCATCATAGTACAGTCCGCATTGTCTCAGTAATAGCCACCCTTAGGCCGGGTACACACGGACAAACATGTATGGTGAAAGCGGTCCGTCGGACCGTTTTCACCATACATGTCTGCCAGAGGGCTTCTGTACGATGGTTGTACACACCATCGTACAGAAGTCCGCGCGTAAACAATACGCGGGGCGTGTCCGCGGTGTCGCCGCGTCGATGACGCGGTGTCGCCGCGACAATGACGCGGCGACGTGGGCGGCCCGCCTTTAAAATGCTTCCACGCATGCGTCGAAGTCATTCGACGCATGCGAGGGACGGCGGGCGCCTGGACATGTACGGTAGGTCTGTACTGACGACCGTACATGTCCGAGCGGGCTGAATTCCAGCGGGCTGTTTTAAAACAAGTCCAGGAATATTTGTCTGCTGGGAAAAGGCCCGGCGGGCAAATGTTTGCTGGAATTCGGCCCGCTCGCGCCCACACACGACCAAACATGTCTGCTGAAACTGGCCTGCGGGCCAGTTTCAGCAGACATGTTTGGTCGTGAGTATGGGGCCTTAGAGAGACTTGCTGTTTGTATTTTTTATATCTCAGATAAGTTGAGCACCTGAGTCAGTTCTAACAAGGAGGGTAAGTCACAAAAGGTCATCGCTAAAGAACCTGACTGTTCACAGAGTGCTGTAGCCAAGTATGTTAATGGAAAGTTGAGTGGACAGAAAAAGTGCAACAGAAAAGGGCGCACAAGCAACAGGGTTAACCGCAGCCTTGAGAGGATTGTGAAGCAAAGGCCATACAAGAATTTGGGGGAGATTCACAAGGAGTGGACTAAGACTGGTGTCAGTGCTTCAAGAGCCACCACACACAGACATATCCAGGACCTGGGCTACAACTGTCATATTCCTTGTATCGAGTCACCCCTGAACTAGAGACAACATCAGAAGCATCTTACCTGGGCTAAGGAGAAAAAGGACTGGACTGTGGTCCAAAGTCCTCTTTTCGATTAAAAGTAAATTTTGCCTTTCATTTGGAAATCAAGGTCCCAGAGTCTGGAGGAAGAGTGGAGAGGCACAGAATCCAAGTTGCATGAGGTCCAGTGTGAAGTTTGCAACGTCAATGATGATTTGTCATCTGTGCCTGGGCACACCCTAATCTGCCCTTGTGGTGAAGATTCCCCCTGCTGATAGTTAACCAAACCCCATAACAGAGCTCCTAATTATTTCATGTTTTTTAATAATAATAAAATAAAATAATAAAAATAAAAACCTACTGACACCATCCACTGCACTACTGACAAGTCCACTGCTCTACTAACACTGTTCATGTTCTAATACATTTGGGATGCACACCCCAATGCAATAGGCTGCACACACCTATGTCTGCTGTGGTTGGTCCACTGTGTTTTATGAAGTCCAAAGTCAGTGCAGCCCTCTACCAGGAAATTCTAAAGCACTTCGGGCCAGATCCACAAAAGAGATACTCCGACTTAACTGCTGTTCAGTCTGTGTGTAACTTTGGAAACGATCCTCAAAAGGCTTTTTCCAAAGTTAGGCAGAAGATCCGGCATGTGTAATTGAATTACACTGCCGAATCTTAGGATGCAGTACCGCATCCGCCGCTGGGGGCATTTCGAGTCGAAATGCCGTTTCTAGTATGCAAATTAGCACTTAAGGCGATCCACAAAGCTTTCCAGCTTCCTTTTTGCGCCGTAAGTGTTATTTTGCAAGTGTAAAATTAGGGCTGGTTCTACAAAGTGTAAACTAGTCACACCTTGCAAAAGCCCATTCCAGCGACGGCATTTGGTATGCTTTCCCGAGGGAGAACTCCACGGCAATTTGTAAAAACAAAACCGGCATGGGTTCCCCCCCAGGAGCATACCAGGCCCTTAGGTCTGGTATGGGTTGTAAGGGGACCCCCCCTACGCCGAAAAATCGACGTAGGGGGTCCCCCTACAATCCATACCAGACCCGTATCCAAAGCACGCTACCTGGCCGGTCAGGAATGGGAGTGGGGACGAGCGAGCGCCCCCCCCCCTCCTGAGCCGTGCCAGGCCGCATGCCCTCAACATGGGGGGGTTGGGTGCTCTGGGGCAGGGGGGCGCACTACGGGCCCCCCCACCCCAGAGCACCCTGTCCCCATGTTGATGAGGACAGGACCTCTTCCCGACAACCCTTGCCATTGGTTGTCGGGGTCTGCGGGCGGAGGCTTATCGGAATCTGGGAGTCCCCTTTAATAAGGGGGCCCCCAGATACCGGCCCCCCACCCTAAGTGAATGGATATGGGGTACATCGTACCCCTATCCATTCACCTGTAGGCAAAAAGTAAAAGTTAATAAACACACAACACAAGGCTTTTTAAAATATTTTATTATTCTGCTCCGGATGCCCCCCCCTGTCTTCGTTATTAGCTCAATTACCAGGGGGGGCTTCTTCTTCCGCTCTCCGGGGGTCTTCCACTCTCCGGGGGTCTTCTCCGCTCTCCGGGGGGGCTTCTCCGGACTCCGGGGGGGGCTTCTCCGGACTCCGGGGGGCTTCTTCCATCTTCTCCCCTCTTCCGCTGTTGACTCGGCGAACCCCGGTTCTTCTGCAGATGTCCGGTGCCTTCTTCTTCAGCGCTGGCTGCCTGCTATGTTTGTGTGTTAGCTCAATTTCTAACAGGCAGCCAGCGCGGTCTTCTGTGGCGTCAGAGTCTTCTCTTCCTTTCTTCCGATGTTGCCTCGTCGCCTGTTGTCGCTGTAATGATGGAAGCGCGCCTTGCATCCCATTTATATAGGCATCACCGTCCCATCATGCTCCGGCAGGTACCCACGTGGTGGGTGCCTACCCACGTGCACCTAAGCCCCGTCCGGAGAAGCCCCCCCGGAGAGCGGAGAAGACCCCCGGAGAGTGGAAGACCCCCGGAGAGCGGAAGAAGAAGCCCCCCCTGGTAATTGAGCTAATAACGAAGACAGGGGGGGCATCCGGAGCAGAATAATAAAATATTTTAAAAAACCTTGTGTTGTGTGTTTATTAACTTTTACTTTTTGCCTACAGGTGAATGGATAGGGGTACGATGTACCCCATATCCATTCACTTAGGGTGGGGGGCCGGTATCTGGGGGCCCCCTTATTAAAGGGGACTCCCAGATTCCGATAAGCCTCCGCCCGCAGACCCCGACAACCAATGGCAAGGGTTGTCGGGAAGAGGTCCTGTCCTCATCAACATGGGGACAGGGTGCTCTGGGGTGGGGGGGCCCGTAGTGCGCCCCCCTGCCCCAGAGCACCCAACCCCCCCATGTTGAGGGCATGCGGCCTGGCACGGCTCAGGAGGGGGGGGGGGCGCTCGCTTGTCCCCACTCTCATTCCTGACCGGCCGGGTAGCGTGCTTTGGATACGGGTCTGGTATGGATTGTAGGGGGACCCCCTACGTCGATTTTTCGGCGTAGGGGGGTCTCCTTACAACCCATACCAGACCTAAGGGCCTGGTATGCTCCTGGGGGGTGAACCCATGCCGGTTTTTTCTTTGAAAATTGGCATGGAGTTCTCCCTCTCAGGAATGCATGCCGAGCGACGCTGTAATTTTATTTATTTTTTTCCCCGACGCAACTTTTTTAAGCCGTCGCGATCCTCAAAACTCGGCGTAACGTAACTTCGCGCATGCGCAGTACGGCCGGCGCGGGAGCGCGCCTCATTTAAATGGGACTCGCCCCATTTGAATAGGAACGCCTTGCGCCGGCGGAATTTTAGTTACACAGCCTGAAATTTCTAGATAAGTGCTTTGTGGATCAGGCACTTAGGTAGAAACTTTAAGGCAGTGTAACTTAAATGGGATTTTTTAAGTTACGCCAGGTTTTTGTGGATCTGGCCCTTCATGCTTACCTTTTCTGACCAGCTTTATGGAGATTTAATTTTCCAGTAGGACTTGGCACCTGCCCACCATAGGCGTGCGGGTGTGCCAGGTGTGCCTGGGCACACCCTAATTACCTTTTGCAGTGCAGATTGCCCCTTCCTTCCTCTTCTCTCCCAAAGGCTGCTGCTGCTGGCACACACTGGGGAAGTTTTAAAAAGAGTAGGAAAACCCCTTTTCTTTGTGAATAAACACAGTGGGCCAGATTCATGTAGATCAGCGGATCTTTAGATCCGCCAGATCTACGTGTTTTACGATCCGCCGGTGCAATTTAGCGAGGCTAGTGCATGATTCATAAAGCACTTACCTTGCAAATTGCACCGTCGGATCCTAACTCCCCCTGGCAGAATGCAAATTCCGCGGCTAGGGGGAGTGTACAATTTAAATCAGGCACGTTTCCGCGCCGATTTAACTGCGCATGCGCCGCCGGCGAAAAAGCCCAGTGCGCATGCTCCAAATGACGTCGCTAGGACGTCATTGTTTTCGGCGGCTAGGTTACTTACGGCCATCCGTATTCCCGACGGACTTACGCAAACGACGTAACAAATTTAAAACTCGGCGCGGGAACGTCGGCCATACTTAACATTAGCTACCCCTCATATTAGCAGGGGTAGCTATCCGCCGGAAAAAGCCGAACGCAAACGACGTTGAAAAAGAGCGACGGGCGGGCGTACGGACGTGAATCGGCTGTTTTCCTCATTTGCATATGCGACGTGTAAAAAAAGCGACGACACCTAGCGGCCGGCGGGAGATTACAGCCTAAGATTCGACTGGTGTAAGTCACTTACACCAGTCGGATCTAAGGGAGATCTATGCGGAACTGATTCTTATGAATCAGTCGCATAGCTCCGACCGTGGGATCTCACATTCATCAGGAGATCCGCCGTCGTATCTCTTGATGAATCTGCCCCAGTAAGTGATCGGTACCATATGTGTTTGAGCTTTGAAGTGCACACCCTAATGCAATAGGCTGCACACACCAATGCTGCCCACACTACCAAAAGTACCAATACCTGGTTTAATGATCATGGTTTTACTGTGCTTGACTGGCCATCAAACTCGCCTGACATAAATCCCATAGAGAATCTGTGGGGTATTGTCAATAGGAAGATGAGAGATACCAGACCCAACAATGCAGATGAGCTGAAGGCTATCAAAGCAACCTGGACTTCCATAACACCTCAGCAGTGCCACAGGTTGATTGCCTCCATACCACGATTCACTGATGCAGGAAATCATGCAAAAGGAGCCCCGATTGAGTTCATACTGTAATGTACACGGACATTCTTTTCAGTAAGCTGACATTTCTGTATTAAAACTCCTTCTTTTTATTCAAATTTTCTGAGAAACTCAATTTTGGGTTTTCACTATCTGTAAGCCATAATCATCAAAATTAAAAGAAAGAAATGCTTGAAATATATCACCCTGTGTGGAATGAATGTATATAATATATCAGTTTCAATTTTTGAATTGAATTACTAAAATAAATGAACTTTTTGATTATATATTCTAATTTTTTTAGATGCACCTGTAAATCCATGGGTTGGCCATTCAGCAAATAACATCATGCATTATTATATCAATACACAAAACCAACTGCTGCAGAGCATGCAACGACAAACCAATATGTATTTCTCAAGTGCAGTGTTCACCTTCCACAGTATATTTTTAGTCTTGAGGAAGGAAGGGGCCTTCCTTTGACCTCCAAAACATGTTGGCTACATATGTACGTGGAACATATTGATCTGTTTTTATGTAAAAAAAAAAATTGAACTATCTGTTTGGAGTGCAGAATTCTGTTTCTACAGTTCCTAAACTGCTACATTTTCTCATCAGCAGTATATAGCAGTCTTGTGACTTCTATCAGTGTCTGGCCAAGCACTGGTTAAAGCTTTTGGGGGGAATTGTTATTCTACTCTGACTCTGACTGTCCTATGAGGCTGCATGAACCCCCTTACCCTTTGCCTGGACAGTGCTGATTGGCCCTGTGCTAATCACATGCAACCTACCTAAAAATATCTCTAGCAACACCAAACTGAGCAAGTCCAGAGTGTCCCCAAAGCTCTGTACTATCAACAGATGTATTGGGGACAGTGAAAGAAGAGGAGGATCAGAGAAGACAAGATCAAACCGCATTTTTATACAATGCAGAGGATTACCCCCTTAGGTTCCACAGTGAGTATACCAAGCATGCTTTACTGCATATACAGACTGATTTTATTGTTACTGTGGAGTTATTAACACTTTAACATAAAAGATACAATATAAACATATTTGGTCTAGATAATACTGTCTTCAGGAAATAATATTTTCATTGTATTTGACTATTAAAGCAGGAGTTTGGGGTTAATAAAATAATAAACATTCATACTCACCCCAATGCTTTAGCATACTTGTGACACTGCAACTGTTCCACCCCAGCTCTAAGACTAATTATATGTCCACTGATCGGTCATCTCTTGGTCTCTGCTTCCAGTGCTGGAAAATGTATCCCTGGCAGGGATTCCCTCCCCCTCCCATTCTAGATGGAGCTACAGACTAGGGATGGGGTGGGCAAGGCTGGCTCTGGCTCTCAGTTATGCTCAGAGGCAGAGTCAGTTGTCATTTAGGCAGCTGGGGTGCTTCCCGACAATATAGTTGGTATCGTACTTGACTTAGGCAGAGATCTGCCTCATCAGCCAATACTGGGTATTGGCCCATGATCAGCTGACTTTGGTTATATACAATAAGGGCCAAATCCACAAAGACCCGGCGTAACGGCGAATTTCTAATTTAAGTTACACTGCCTTAAAATTTCTACCTAAGTGCCCGATCCACAAAGCACTTACCTAGAAATTTCTGGCCGTGTAACTTAAATTCCGCCGTCGCAAGGCGTTCCTCATTTCATGGGGGCGATTCCCATTTAAATGAGGCGCGCTCCCGCGCCGGCCGTACTGCGCATGCTCGTGACGTCATTTTCCCGACGTGCATAGCGCAAAATTACGTTACGTCGGGCTTTGTGGATTGCGACGGGTCAATAAAGTTGCGTCGGGAACAAAAAAAAGATACGGCGCGAAAAAAAAATTCATATTAAAAAAAAAACGCGTCGCTAGACAGAAGGGTCTGCTTTTACATGGTGTACTAACTTTACACCTTGTAAAAGCAGCCCTAATTTTGCGTATGCAACTTAATACTTACGGAGAAAAAACGAAGCTGAAAAGCTTCGTGGATCTCCGTAAGTGCTAATTTGCATACCCGAGGCGGCATTTCGACACGAAATGCCCCCAGCGGCGCATGCGGTACTGCATCCTAAGATCCGACAGTGTAATTCAATTACACATGCCGGATCTTCGTCCTAACTATGGAAAACTGATTCTGTGGATCAGTTCCATAGTTAGGACCAGGGATACGACGGAGTAACAGCAGTTACGCCGGCGTATCCCTTTTGAGGATTTGGCCCTAATAGATTATGTTGGTAAATTTACATGAATAAATGTGACCCGAAAGGGATGCATAGCCCAAAAATGTTATTGGCATTACTTATGTTTGAAATGGTAAATCCATCGGGTCCAAAAAGTTTTGTACTTACCTTACACCTCCTGATTCTAAATTCTTTAAAATAGAAGTATTGCCAAAGCTTAGCCTTTTAGGCCATATGGCCCAGATTCACAGTAGAAATACGTTGGCGTATCTACTGATACTCCGGCGTATTTTCAAATTTGCAGCGTCGTATCTTTAGTTTGAATTCTCAAACCAAGATACAACGGCTTTAGGCTTCGATCTGACAGGCGTACGGCTTTGTACGCCTTCGGATCGTAGGTGTAATACTTCGGCGCCCGCTGGGTGGAGTTTGCGTAGTTTTCCGCGTCGGGTATGCTAATTAGCTGTTTACGGCGATCCACGAAGGTACGCGCGTTCGTCGCATTCTCTTACGTCGTCGCTAGTCGGCTTTTCCCGGCGGATAGTTACGGCTGCTATTTCATGGCTTATATTTAGACTGCCCATGTTAAAGTATGGCCGTCGTTTCCGCGTCTAATTGAAAAAAAAATTTTTTGCGTAAGTCGTCCGTGAATAGGAAAGGACGTAACGCACGTCGCCGTTCTAAAGCTTACGTCGGTGCAAAGTCATTTCACGCAAAGCACGTTGGGAAATTTAAAAACGGAGCATGCGCAGTACGTTTGACGCGGGAACGCGCCTAATTTAAATGATACACGCCCCATTTGAATTAGGCGGGCTTGCGCCGGACACATTTACGCTACGCCGCCGCAAGTTTACAGGCAAGTTCTTTGTGAATCAAGCACTTGCGCTTAAAACTTGCGGCGGTGTAACGTAAATGGGATACGTTAGACCGCCGCAAATGTACCTGAATCTGGCCCCATGTCTCTTATGAGTCACAGGAGTACACTTACCTTTGTTCTCCTGTAACCCAGAGTCAGCTGATAGCAGGCCCGGACTGGCCATAGGGCACACCGGGCATATGCCCGGTGGGCCTCGGCAGCCAGGCCGACAGTTAACATGTCCCCATGCTCAGCTGCTTGGCCGGCCTCTCTGCGCTAAAATCGCGGCCGAATTCGCGGCCGATTTCCGCGGAGACGGCCGCATTTCTATTAGGCAGGTGTCCGGCCGGGTCCCCCCCCCACACTCTGAGGCAGCGTCTGGGCTTCTCCCTGTGCTGGCATGGCTGCGCCGCTCACCACGGCAGGCTCCACAGCCGCCTCCACGGCCGCCGGCCAGCCTTCTGTTCTAGGCTTAGAAGGAAGGAGCAAGAAGGGCTTCAATACGTCAGGCCGGTCATGTGACTGTGAAGGGGGAGGATCTGCTGGAGGAGGCCTGGTGTCTTAAAGGGAGCTCGACGTCTAGAAAGGTAAGTGACACAGTATGGCAGCCTGCCAATGTTTTTTTTTTTTTTTTTTAATAGCTTGCCTGTCAATGTTTTTAATAAGCAGTTAAATAAAAATGCCTAAACGACCCTGAAATCTGATTGGCAGCTGTGGAGAAATACCTCCTGCTAGTAAATATATATTTAATTTCATTGATATCATGAGACTTTCAGACTTCATCAGCTTCTTCTTGCTAGTTGGATCACTAGCAAGAAGAAGCTGATAAAGTCTGCCAGTCTCATGATATCAATGAAATTATATATATATTTACTAGCAGGAGGTATTTCTCCACAGCTGCCAATCAGAACTTGCTACTATCACACTGGATCGGTGCGCTGTCGGCGGTAAAACGCCGCTGTTATTAGCGGCGCTTTACTGTCCTTTTTGTGGCGTTATTCGGCCGCTAGCGGGGCACTTTTAACCACCGCTATCAGCCAAAAAAGGGTTAAAACCGCCAATGGGCAGGAGCGCTTTAGGAGCGGTGGATACACCGCTCCTACAGCGCCTCAAAAGATGCAGCTGGCAGGACTTTTTTGAGCGTGCTTCCAGCACACCGCTACAGTGTGAAAGCCCTGGGAGACGCTTTTTCAGGGCGCTTTGCAGGCGATATTTTTAGCTCTTTAGCGCCCTCAAAGCACCCCAGTGTGAAAGAAGCCTAAGTGCAGAATCATGAAATCTGGTTGTTACAGGTTACGAAACTCTCCAAACCAACCAGCAATGCTCTTGTACCCCTTTCACACTGGGTTACTTTGCAGGCACTATACCGCTAAAACTAGCACCTGCAAAGCGCCCTGAAAGAGCCGTTCCTTTCACTCCAATGTGAAAGCCAGAGGGCTTTCACACTGGAGCGGTGCACTGCCACTCCTTACAGCGCCTCAAAGATGCTGCTAGCAGGACACCGCTCCTAAAGTTCCCTTGACCATTGAAATCAAAGGGGCAGCGCTTTGCGGCCGGTTTTAACCCTTCCGCGGCCGCTAGCGGGGGTTAAAAGCACCCTACTAGCACTTTTCAGGCACTATTTTTAGTTCTAAAACGCCTGAAAAGGGCTGAAAAGCGCCTCTAGTGTAAAAGGGGCAAAGTGATGGTGTCAGAGATTGTGTGAGAGAAGGACAGTTCTTGTACCCAAAAGGCGTCCTGCATTCACATTGGGCCGATTTGGCATGCGATTTGACATGTCAAATCGCATACCAAATCAGCGGCTATAGCCGGCAATAGCACTGTCCGAATCAGTGTGTCATCGACTTTGCAGCGCCGCACCAATTCCCAAAAGAAGTTCCTGTACTACTTTTGCCGACTTCGGGGGCAATTTGAATAGACAAATCTTCCCCCAAAGTCAGACTGCATTGCCGGTTTGAAATTGTGCGAGTTCATCTGAACTCGCATGATTTCAAACCGGCAATGCAATGCAGTCCGACTTTGGGACACCTTTTGGGTATATATATATATATATATATATATATATATATATATTATATATACACACACACATACATATACACACATATATATACCCCCTCCCACCGCCGCCTTCACCAGGCTCTCCTGTGTGAGTGGGCAACCCAGTAAGGATGCAACTGGTGGCATCCAGCTCTAGGCACACAGTGAGAGGAACTGATCTTATTCCTCTTACCTTGTGACGTCAGAAACAAGGAGCGAGGGTTTAGTCACTTCCTGTTCTGGCTCTTTGGTTACCTGGCCATTACCGATCAGACTGATTGGCTCCATTGGAGGCCAGAGGACAGATTTGATGTCTAATAGACCCCAGATCTCTCCATAAAAGAGGAACTGTCACGGCCCATGCTATTACAAGGGATGTTGTTCATGCCTTTGTAATGCCATTTTAACAGCAATATAGTTGATCAAAAAAAAAAAGTTGAAAAAATGACAAAAGGAAAAATAAATAAATGCCAATAGCACCACACATGTAAGGTATCGCCGCAAACATAGTGAGAGCAATCATTCTAGCACCAGACCTCCTGTGTAACTCTAAACTGGTAACTGTAAAGACTTTAAAAGCGTTGCCTATGGAGATTTATAGGTACTGTAATTTGGCCGTGTTCAATAGGCGGACGCAGGGAAATTGCCACTCCCGAGAGAAATTAGTTTTAGTTGCGGAATTTGGCACCAGAGAGTCTGAGAGGGCGGTTCAGCAGCGAGTGAGAGTCAGAGAGTGGGCGGTCAGCTGGTCGGCTCTGTGGGTGTGTGGGTGGCTGGCCAATCAACAAGCCAGCGGCCGGGGGAGCAGAGAGATGACATCATCTCTCACCGCCCCGTGCCCGCCTTGCATACCGGCAGTAATTTTCGCCCTCACTGTGCAGGCAGCAGGGAGATTACATCATCTCTCTGCTACCTGACTCTGACAAGCAAAACACCACCTTAGCAAGTGACAATCCGCAAGGTGTGGCAGGTGAGGTGGCAAGTGACAATCTGCATCTGGTGGCAGGCAAGTGACATTCCGCAAATTGTGGCAAGTGACAATCAGCAACAAGTGGCAGGTGACATGGCAAGTGACAATCCGCAACATGTGGCAGGTGACGTGGCAAGTGACAATCAGCAACAAGTGGCAGGTCACATGGCAAGTGACAATCCGCAACATGTGGCAGGTGACGTGGCAAGTGACAATCCGCAACTTGTGGCAGGTGACGTGGCAAGTGGCAATCCACAATGTGTGGCAGGTGATGTAGTAAGTGACAATCCGCAACTTGTGGCAAGTGACATGAAAGGGACAATCTGCAACTTGTGGCAGGTGATGTGGCAAGTGACAATCCGCAACTTGTGGCAGGTGACGTGGCAAGTGACAATCCGCAACGTGTGGCAGGTGATGTGGCAAGTGACAATCCGCAACTTGTGGCAGGTGACGTGGCAAGTGACAATCCACAATGTGTGGCAGGTGATGTGGTAAGTGACAATCCGCAACTTTTGGCAGGTGACATGAAAGGGACAATCTGCAACTTGTGGCAGGTGATGTGGCAAGTGACAATCCGCAATGTGTGGCAGGTGATGTGGCAAGTAAAAATCCGCAACTTGTGACAGGTGATGTGGCAAGTAACAATCCGCAACTTGTGGCAGGTGACGTGGCAAGTGACAATCTGCAACGTGTGGCAGGTGACGTGGCAAGTGACAATCCGCAACATGTGGCAAGTGATGTGGCAAGTAACAATCCGCAACTTGTGGCAGGTGACGTGGCAAGTGACAATCCGCAACGTGTGGCAGGTGATGTGGCAAGTAACAATCTGCAACTTGTGGCAGGTGACGTGGCAAGTGACAATCCGCAACGTGTGGCAGGTGATGTGGCAAGTGACAATCTGCAACTTGTGGCAGGTGACGTGAAAAGGACAATCTGCAACTTGTGGCAGGTGATGTGAAAGGGACAATCTGCAATGTGTGGCAGGTGACGTGAAAGGGATAATCTGCAACTTGTGGCAGGTGACGTGGCAAGTGATAATCCGCAATGTGTGGCAGGTGATGTGGCAAGTAACAATCAGCAACTTGTGGCAGGTGACGTGGCAAGTGACAATCCGCAACATGTGGCAAGTGATGTGGCAAGTAACAATCCGCAACTTGTGGCAGGTGACGTGGCAAGTGACAATCCGCAACGTGTGGCAGGTGATGTGGCAAGTAACAATCTGCAACTTGTGGCAGGTGACGTGGCAAGTGACAATCCGCAACGTGTGGCAGGTGATGTGGCAAGTGACAATCTGCAACTTGTGGCAGGTGACGTGAAAAGGACAATCTGCAACTTGTGGCAGGTGATGTGAAAGGGACAATCTGCAATGTGTGGCAGGTGACGTGAAAGGGATAATCTGCAACTTGTGGCAGGTGACGTGGCAAGTGATAATCCGCAATGTGTGGCAGGTGATGTGGCAAGTAACAATCAGCAACTTGTGGCAGGTGACGTGGCAAGTGACAATCCGCAACTTGTGGCAAGTGACGTGGCAAGTGGCACACTCGGGGCTCCCACTGATTCGATATTATGGTGAGTTGAACCAATTAATTTTATATTACAAGGTAATAATAGAAATAATGCTCTTCAATCATCCTGATACCATAACAACCATGGTGCCATGATCATTGAAGCGCTAACATTAGTAATTTCCCTGATAAATTGCCCCCCCCAATTTTGGTTTTTAACAAAATGGGCTGCTCAGCTTAGAATGCCCGGGCCTATTTTTTGTCCCAGTCCGGGCCTGGCTGATAGCAACTATTTTCCACTATCAGCTGACATGGCTCTGGAAGGTTCCTGACAATATTGTCATGATCCTCCCCACTACATCATTTACAGCTGGCATTGGACAGCTGCATCTCCACTAAATCCCCTACTTATCCTTTAATATCATTCAGAAAGGAGGTATTATGAAAACAGAAATAATGATGACTGGTCTATACAATCGACTATGCATAGTGTAGCAAATAAATACCATTTTGAGTTTAACAACTAATTTAAATATTTGTTTTGCAATAACATTTATTTCGGTAGTTTAGACTCTAGTTATCCATATGGTAGTACCAATGTGTTATCAAAGCTCAATCTGCAGCTGTGGCGATTCTATTCTAGTATTTTCTGCATGATAGACCAGCATGATGTGCCAAGTAAAAAAGAGCTTTGATATGGATATGCAAAAAATGGCTGTTGTGGCATGGAATAAAGAAAGCTTAGCATTTCACTCGGCTCACATTAAGATGTGTATGAGTTGCTGAAGTCTGCTTTTAATGATTTCCAGTATTCTTATGCTCTGCCAGCTGTGACCACACTTTTAAACCACTTCAGCTTGCCAAGTTCATTATAATCAGTGAGTGAGAAAATGTCAGTGCGCTAAGGCTTTGTGTTTCTCCCATGCCCTCTTCATCCATTCAGGAGCCTTGGCAGCAGACGTCTACAAAGCAGGACGGCTAACAAAAGAAAGAGAGGTACAGTAGGAAAGATGCGTTGCCCACTAGTTCTATTCAAATGGCACTCCAATGATAGTCCATTGTTCACCGTGAAGCAACACAACTTTATGCATGGCTCATTAGCTTTGAACTACTCGCATCAAGTATTGTCATGAACATTATTCCACTGCATAAAAATGAAAGGTAATAATACAGCATATTGAAATAAATCCAAATTATTTATGTGCACAAAGAAACAGACATCATTTAGAAATGTAACAAATAAAAGCATCTGTTTTCTGAAGCTGTAAGTACTGATTAGGAATAAAGGTATCTCCCTGCTGCTGGAAAGGCTAATGCGGAAACATTTAAAAATTAAACTCCAGTAGAAAAAGTTTTAATTCCAAAGATTTTAAAGAGGAACTACATTTTTAATAAAAACATCTTTGCCATTCTGAAGCTTCCCTCCAACCACTTGGAATATTATTTTATATATACTGTGATTCTGTAATTGCCAAATTTGCTGCACAAATCTCCTTCCACTGAGTCTGACTGCAGTCATTTTAACTGTGGGCAGCTGAAGCTGCTGCCTGTTCACTTCCTGGATTTACACAGACACACACCTCCAGCTCTGCAGCTCTCATTGGCCCTCTTATGACTTATACCCCCCTCCCTTCACGAGAGTGGGAGAGAGAGCTGTGCATGATGTCATAAGCCTAGGCTTTTTTTGTTCAGACAAGGAACAGGAAGTGGGCTGTACATTGTATTTACTGGCAGAAAAAAAAATTATGGAAAGTTGAAAAAATGACTAAAGTTCCACTTCAACTGCTGTCCATCACCTTGCTGGAAGTCATACTTCTACCTCTGGTGGGACCATAAAAATAAAGATTGTGATCTGGAGCACCATATGTGACAAGCCTCCTTTTATATATATATATATATATATATATATATATATATATATATATACATACATACATACAAAGAAGTAGAGGAGAACTGCAGACGGTGTACAACAAGTGCCAGCAAACAGGTCTTCCCGACGACTATATATATATTGTGACAGGAAGTCAGGTAAATCTGTGGGTGTTGTCACAGACAGGACATACATTTCTGCCTTGTTTAGACAATACACCAATTGTTATTAGGCGTCGGCTGCAAATGTAACCAGGAAAGGTTTGAGGGCGTTGGAAGACTTCAGCTGTTCAGAATGAAGCAATTTAGGCCTCTATAAGTAATCCAGAGGATTACCACTGAATTGCTGCCTCCAGAGGCTTTGTGAATAAGGAGAGCAGCGTACTGAGAGTCTTCTGAGAAGGTGAGAAGAGGATTGATTTTTCTGTGTGATAAAAAAATCAAAAGACTATTGTTTTTCTGCTGTATGACCAGCAGTGTCTGACCAGCACTAGGCTGTGCCAGATTCCTAGATAGGTTCCTGTGTGGTGAAGGTAGACGCCCCAAGTGGCCAGGGTTTATTTTATGTTTGATTTTGTTTATGCTGTTTTGGATGCTTGCACTTGTTTCCAGCAAGATGGAAGAATAAACTAAAATCTTTGTTTTCAACCGTCTTCGACTGCCTGTCTGTATAAATTCAGTGTGTAGTGAACCCATCCAGGGGGTCACACCCCCCCGCTACCGAGCTAACCCCTTACAATATATATATATATATATATATATATATATATATATATATATATATATATATATATATATACAGTATATATGAAGAAAGTTCAAAAGTTGCTGCACTTAAAATCGTTTCTTTATTTTTCAAATATCTTTGAAAAATAAAGAAACGATTTTAAGTGCAGCAAATCACTTACAAAATGTAACATATTTGGTACACATGATTACAAGTTTATTTGCTAAATAAGAAGACAAAATAAAATCCTTTTATACACATGATTATACATTTTATATTTCAATAAATAGACACAGAAAAAAAAAAATCCAACTATAGTGGATGATAATAAGCTGATGAAATAGACATTATAACAGCGTAAATTCATGGCTGATCCTAATATTCATATACATGATGTTTATTTACATATAGAGGTACATGATTACATGACATATTGCGACCAAAAAATTCATAGCATCCTAAGACTAGCAGTGTTTCATGGGTCACTTCCTCAGGAGTATACGTAAGAAAAGTATCTAAAATGCTTGGAATTTCTGACAACAAATGTTCGATGGGAGCTTTGGGTCGGAAATTCCGCCCGTGCGTAGGCCCCATCGGACATTTTCTGTCGGAATTTCCGACAACCAAAATTTGAGAGCTGGTTCTCAAATTTTCCGACAACAAAATCCGTTCTCGTAAATTCCGATTGTGTGTGGACAATTCCGAGGCACAAAATTCCACGCATGCTCTTAATCAAGTACGAGACAGAAGCGCTCGGTCTGGTAAAACTAGCATTCGTAATGGAGATAGCACATTCGTCACTCTGTAACGGACTGAAAAGCATGAGGCTGAAAAGTGAAAAGCGCAAATCTTCCCTTACCAAACTTCTACTAACATGACTGGTATTGAACTTCCCTTTAATAGTGCCGTCGTACGTGTTGAACGTCACCGCGTTCTTGATGTTCGGAATTTCCGACAACATTTGTGTGACTGTGTGTATGCAAGACAAGTTTGAGCCAACATCCGTCGGAAATGTATCCACGGTTTTGTTGTCGGAATTTTTGATTGTCTGTACGCGGTATTAGCGTAAATGAATAACAGAACAATAATATTCCAAGGAAAAATTGCTCCTAAAAAGAAAGGTGAGTAGCCTTGTTACTTACAAACTAGCTCAAGAAAGAGCCCAGTAGCCTTAGGATCAGAGGATTTCAGGGCATATCCACCATGGGGGCTGCGGCAGCATATCACACATAGACCAGAGAGGGAAATGAAGGGCAGATTGAGTTTTCATGAAATCCATGGAGTGTGTAGATAGGTGATGGCACCAACAGTGAATGCCAACACTTGTCGATAGAAAATGATGGAATATGAAAAAGAAAAAATATGTGTCTGTACCCATGTCCATGACATGTGATAATTGGCAAAAACAACATATATTTATGATTGATTAGCTCATTATCATCCTCTTGGATTTTTTTTTATTATTAATATTGAAATTTCCTGGATTTCTACAAATAATGAAATCTGGTGCGACAAGAGTAGCCAGGGAGCAACCGTTTTCTTAACTTTACAGATCCCCTTTTTAAAAGCAAATTCTCATTATACTCTTGTGGCTGTCTCTTGTCTACAAGGGTTTTTGAACCCCCTTGACAGGACCAGAGGTAACAGTCAGTAACTCAAACTTTACATTAAATACATAAAAAGTTAAAAACTTGATGTTAAAGGCATAAATCAGCATAGCTCCCTGCTAAATGGAGCGCTCTAGCTGTAACTCAGTGGTTGGGGAGTTGTTGGACTGCCACAGAAAGACCACTACTCATATATAGATAACGGCATTGCTCTAGGCCTGCAACCAGGGGACAGAGGCTAGGACTGGGGCAGTATCTTCTAAAATTACTTAAATAAAGATCAAACCACAATGAAGATGCCTTTTTGGTGAAATTGAAATTCTTGTAGGACTTTTGCATAACTGCTCACCCCTCTCTGACTTCAGCTCAGTGAAATGTTTGACCATTCTGACATGCTTTATTACTTCAGTTGCAATATGTTTGTGGGTTTCCTTGAACAAACTACCTGCTTTTAATCCCCCAACAACATTTCAGTGGGATTCAAATCAGGGTCTTGACTAGGCCAGCCCATAACCCTCAATGTATTCTTTTAGAGACATTCCTGGGCAGATTTGATTGTGCACTTTAGATCATTACAGTGTTGAAAGATCAATTATTGATTCAAATTCAATTATTATAGAGATGGCTTGGATCCTATGAAAATTCATAGCTGACTCACCAACTGTAAGCTGTCTATGCCCTGGAGCAACAAAGTAAGTCCAAACCATAACATTTGCACCAATATGCTTTACATTTAGTATGAGGTTCTTCTCCTGAAATGCTGTCTTCTAGTTGTGCCAATCGCATCTACTGTCACTGTTGATTTATCAGTCCACAGCACAAGCTTGGCATTTATATTTTAAATATAAACTAGTCTTGCTTTAATATTCTTTATGGCCTTTTCCTAGCACACCTCACAAGGCGGTTAGACTGGGGCAATCTCTTTCTTATTGTAGAAGCATGCACATCGACACCAATTATTGCAAATTACTGGCAGATTCGGTGATACAATTTGGGGGTTCTTGAAGACTTGTTTTAATATTAAAAAGGTCAGCTTCTGGGCTGAATTGTCTGAGCTGTGCAGTTCTGGAAAAATTTGCAGGAATTTAAAATCTTTGTCCAATCATGTGACCACTGTGACAGTGGGCACATGATCGCTGATCTTTCCTGCCCCCCTGGGCATTCAGAATTATTTAAGGCTTGGTTCACACTGATACGACAAATGCTCCCACACTGGGAGCTCATGTCGCATAACGTGTGAAAATCAATGTTTCCCTATGGAAGCCATCTTAACTGGTCCGACACAAGTCGGTCCTACTTTGAAAATGCTCCCTGTACTACTTTGGTCTGACTTTGATCCTACTTCAGCTTATTGACTATCACTGAAGTCAGATCAAAGTCAGATCGCTGTCTTTCCTGATTCGACTTTGGCATTTGGCATGTGACTTGTGCTCCGATGATCTTGAGGGGGAACTCCACGTCAAATAAAATAAAAACGGCATGGGTTCCCCCTCTAAGAGCATACCAGGCCCTTCCGTCTGGTACCGATTTTTAGGGGAACCCCCTATACCAAAAAAACGGTTTGGGGGTCCCCCCATAGTCCATACAGATCTTTATCTGAGCACGCAGCCTGGCCGGTCAGAAAATGGGGTGGGGACGAGCAAACGCCCCCTCCTGAACCGTATCAGGCCGCATGCCCTCAACATGGGTGGGTGGGTGCTTTGGGGCGGGGAGCAAGGGCCTCTTCCCAACAACCCTGGCCGTTGGTTGTCAGGGGCTGCGGGTGGGGGGCTTATCGGAATCTGGAAGCCCCCTTTAATAAGCCAGCCGCCGTGTCAGCAACTTGCTCAGAGTGAGTAGCACACTAAACCAAAACTACTACCACAGTATTTTGCAACACCATGCAATACCCTCTGGAATATGTATAGTTGGTCAGGGGTTCATCCTACAGTAAATTAATGACTCAAATACATACCTCTAGGCTGAGTCAGAATTACCTTAGAAGAACAGGTCAGTAGGCTACAAATTATGGCTATCAGTCTCTGAACTTAAACCCCATCAAGCTGGTTTGGGATGAACCAGACAGAAGGGTGAAAGCAAAGCAACCTACAAGTGCACCACATTTGTGGGAACTTCTGCAACAGTATAGGGAAGAACTTGACAAACAATATTTGATCTCCGTTGTAGAATGAATGGCATGAGTGTGTTCAGCTGTTATATCTCCAAAAGTTTGGATTACAATTTGTCAAAGAAAACAACTTCATGATCTTTTGCATATCTAATTTTTATTTGTTGTATGCTTTATTTGCAGATTACAATGAGACATTAAAGAAAAGTTCGGGATTTAAAAAAAAAAAACAATAATAATCACCTAGGTGGATGTAGCATTGGATAGGATTGTTGGGAGGCTGAGCCTGGTGCCGATTTAGGGTTCTGGGTGGATCTAGACCATATGGTTGGGATCTTCTTATAGCCTGGGCAGACTCTGTGACATTAGCCAATAGCAGGCTGAAGGTTATCAAATAAGATGAACTTTTATGTGGACAATGGGCCAGATCCACAAAAACCTGGCGTAACTTAAAAAATCCCATTTAAGTTACACTGCCTTAAAGTTTCTACCTAAGTGCCCGATCCACAAAGCACTTATCTAGAAATTTCAGGCTGTGTAACTAAAATTCCGCCGGCGCAAGGCGTTCCTATTCAAATGGGGCGAGTCCCATTTAAATGAGGCGCGCTCCCGCGCCGGCCCTACTGCGCATGCGCGAAGTTACGTTACGCCGAGTTTTGAGGATCGCGACGGCTTAAAAAAGTTGCGTCGGGAAAAAAAAAAAAAATGACAGCGTCGCTCGGCATGCATTCCTGAGGGAGAACTCCATGCCAATTTTCAAAGAAAAAAACGGCATGGGTTCACCCCCCAGGAGCATACCAGGCCCTTAGGTCTGGTATGGGTTGTAAGGGGACCCCCCTACGCCGAAAAATCGACGTAGGGGGTCCCCCTACAATCCATACCAGACCCGTATCCAAAGCACGCTACCCGGCCGGTCAGGAAGGGAGTGGGGATGAGCGAGCGCCCCCCCCCCCTCCTGAGCCGTGCCAGGCCGCATGCCCTCAACATGGGGGGGTTGGGTGCTCTGGGGCAGGGGGGCGCACTGCGGGCCCCCCCACCTCAGAGCACCCTGTCCCCATGTTGATGAGGACAGGACCTCTTCCCGACAACCCTTGCCATTGGTTGTCGGGGTCTGCGGGCGGGGGCTTATCGGAATCTGGGAGTCCCCTCAAATAAGGGGGCCCCCAGATACCGGCCCCCCACCCTAAGTGAATGGATATGGGGTACATCGTACCCCTATCCATTCACCTGTAGGCAAAAAGTTAAAGTTAGTAAACACACAACACAAGGCTTTTTAAAATAATTTATTATTCTGCTCCGGATGCCCCCCCTGTCTTCTTTATTAGCTCTATTAGCAGGGGGGCTTCTTCTTCCGCTCTCCGGGGGTCTTCTCCGCTCTCCGGGGGGGGTTTCTTCTTCCGCTCTCCGGGGGGGGGGGCTTATCCGGACTCCGGGGGTCTTCTTCCATCTTCTCCCCTCTTCCGCTGTTGACTCGGCGAACCCCGGTTCTTCTGCAGATGTCCGGTGCCTTCTTCTTCAGTGCTGGCTGCCTGCTATCTTTGTGTGTTAGCTCAATTTCTAACAGGCAGCCGGCGCGGTCTTCTGTGACGTCAGGGTCTTCTCTTCCTTTCTTCCGATGTTGCCTCGTCGCCTGTTGTCGCTGTAATGATGGAAGCGCGCCTTGCATCCCATTTATATAGGCATCACCGTCCCATCATGCTCCGGCAGGTACCCACGTGGTGGGTGCACGTGGGTAGGCACCCACCACGTGGGTACCTGCCGGAGCATGATGGGACGGTGATGCCTATATAAATGGGATGCAAGGCGCGCTTCCATCATTACAGCGACAACAGGCGACGAGGCAACATCGGAAGAAAGGAAGAGAAGACCCTGACGTCACAGAAGACCGCGCCGGCTGCCTGTTAGAAATTGAGCTAACACACAAAGATAGCAGGCAGCCAGCGCTGAAGAAGAAGGCACCGGACATCTGCAGAAGAACCGGGGTTCGCCGAGTCAACAGCGGAAGAGGGGAGAAGATGGAAGAAGACCCCCGGAGTCCGGAGAAGACCCCCGGAGAGCGGAAGAAGAAGCCCCCCCTGCTAATAGAGCTAATAAAGAAGACAGGGGGGGCATCGGGAGCAGAATAATAAATTATTTTAAAAAGCCTTGTGTTGTGTGTTTACTAACTTTAACTTTTTGCCTACAGGTGAATGGATAGGGGTACGATGTACCCCATATCCATTCACTTAGGGTGGGGGGCCGGTATCTGGGGCCTTATTTGAGGGGACTCCCAGATTCCGATAAGCCCCCGCCCGCAGACCCCGACAACCAATGGCAAGGGTTGTCGGGAAGAGGTCCTGTCCTCATCAACATGGGGACAGGGTGCTCTGAGGTGGGGGGGCCCGCAGTGCGCCCCCCTGCCCCAGAGCACCCAACCCCCCCATGTTGAGGGCATGCGGCCTGGCACGGCTCAGGAGGGGGGGCGCTCGCTCGTCCCCACTCCCTTCCTGACCGGCCGGGTAGCTTGCTTTGGATACGGGTCTGGTATGGATTGTAGGGGGACCCCCTACGTCGATTTTTCGGCGTAGGGGGGTCCCCTTACAACCCATACCAGACCTAAGGGCCTGGTATGCTCCTGGGGGGGAACCCATGCCGGTTTTGTTTTTACAAATTGCCGTGGAGTTCTCCCTCGGGAATGCATACCAAATGCCGTCGCTGGAATGGGCTTTTACATGGTGTGACTAGTTTACACTTTGTAACATCAGCCCTAGTTTTACACTTGCAAAATAACACTTACGGCGAAAAAACGAAGCTGGAAAGCTTTGTGGATCGCCTTAAGTGCTAATTTGCATACTAGAAACGGCATTTCGACTCGAAATGCCCCCAGCGGCGGATGCGGTACTGCATCCTAAGATTCGGCAGTGTAATTCAATTACACATGCCTGATCTTCTGCCTAACTTTGGAAAAAGCCTTTTGAGGATCGTTTCCAAAGTTAGACACAGACTGAACAGCAGTTAAGTCTGCGTATCTCTTTTGAGGATCTGGCCCAATAAGTTTAACCATGTGTGCACAACTCAATTTCTACATCCCTTCTTGTTGTGATCCTTTTGTCTTAAGCCTTATACACACGACTGGACTTTTTGACAACAAATTCAAAATGAGCAGGTTTTTAAAAAAAAATCCGACCGTGTATACGCTCCATCGGTTTTCATCGGACAAAAGTTCGCTCTGCAAACGGACAAACTTTTCGGCAACTTAAGTCCTATGGTGCAAAGTCCTATCGTGTGTACAGAAATCCATCGGACTTTAGTCCAAAGTACAAACACGCATGCCCAGAAACAATGTTAAAATCAACCAACAATAGCCGAAGATGACCAAAGGGTGGCATTAAAGAGCAGAAAAGAGCAGAAAAATCACGTGATTTTGGGAAAGTTTGCAGAAAAAGTCCTGCCGTGCTATGGGTGTTCCCAGCCAAAGCCCTTCAAACAAAAATCCACTGAAAAAGTTTTTTGTTCTATCGTGTGTATGGGGCTTTATAGTTGTGACACCTTATTTTTTATGTAATGTGTGCTAAAGTATCCGATGTTTTATAAGTACCAGTGCCAGATATGGATGGATCAAAAATATGTACTTTTGTGCCACATTTTATTGTGCTGAAAGTTTATGTGATGAAAAATGTAGCTGACTCACTTAAAATGACCATGAGAACTTTTAGTTGCCAGAAGACGACTTACCACTCTCAATGAGCAAAGCAATGGCTGGAAGATGTGCCATCCTCCCCATTCAATGCCTTCTCTAATCCACTCCAGTCTCACTGACTTGCATGGCTAAATTTTAGTTACTGTGTTAGGTAAGTTTTATAGTTGGAACAAAGCCTTGTTTACTAAAATTTGAAAAAGATTTAACAGTTGGCAAGGTCATTAAAGATATAAAAAAGCTAACAGTTTTAACTACCAACGACAGTTATGTAATATTCAGGATGAAACATGTAGGGATAAGGACAAAGTTGAATATTTATAGACATGTTATTTATGACAAAGGTGACATTTGTTACTGTAATTATTGTTACTAGTCTTGTGATAAATGTAATAAATACCTAATTATAGTTTCATAAATTCTAATGGGCTCTGAGCTTCATCGTTATTTATTAATCAATAAATCCATAGGAGTTTTCTATACCTCTCAGAATAACTAAAAAATTGAATCTTAAATGTTCCTACTGCATACTGCATACTATTCCTGCTGCAAAATAAAGCTGATGTCATGGGTCCAATAATCAGATGGAGGTCCTAGTAGTCAGTAATCTGCATTTCAGATGCCTTTAGAAGTTTTGAAAAGATTTTAGGTGCATTGTCCAAAATCTGACTTGGATCTTACAGTGTATTGTGCTTTCTTATACACTATCTAAACCCAAGAACTAAAATGCCTTTCTAAGATATTATTTAAAAAAAAAAACGTTCTTTTGTTAAGGAGTCTATTTTTTTGAAAATTGCTGGACAAACGTGACAAGTACTTGTCCAGCTATAACCAATTTTTTCAGCATTTTGTCTCATATGCCTATTTCCTATGATTTTTAGCACCAGCTAGAGGCCATAATGCAATATTTTTCGATTGAGGCATTTTAAAAAATACCACAATACTAGCTAACCCTAGATGGAGCTGATGATCATAATAAATAATCATATTAGACAAAATACAGGGAAATTGGATGTTTGTGACATTTGTCCAACAATTTTTTTTTTTTTAAATAGACTAATATTTATATTGTACTGCTTTTTATAAGGTGCATCCTTTTAAAATGCATTCCATGTGCTTTTCTATTTTCTAGTGTATTGCTGTAAATGGAAGTTAAATGTGTGGTGTGTCAAACCCATGCTACCCTTTACGTGTTGAATGTGCAAAAGACATAAAAAATAAGTGCAGAATAAAATAATATTATAACAATGTTTTGGTGGCTGCTAGCAGTAATGTGTGTTCCCACACCATGCATCTATACAATTAAAACCCAAATGTGACACTGCTGTGCCTACCTACTACTGCTACAAACATAATTGTGCTGATTACACAGTGTGTACTCCAAATGTGATAAACACCATATACGTAATAAAAACCGAAAACATATACCGTAATACAATACTACTACAATATTTATCAATCCATTGAAATATAAATACAATTATTTGTGTCTAAATAAAGTATTTCTCCTTAACTCCTATTTTTATATATATATATATATATATATATATATATATATATATATATATATATATATCCTCTATTTATCAAAAAGGGAGCATTAGGAAGCACATTATCACATTTACAATCCATTAAGTATATGTATATACATACATCTTTTTCCATCATTAATACATTTTAAGTCAACAAAATATCCCCCCCCCGAAAAAAAGGTAACCATACCCCCTCCCGTTCCCTACAAGAGATGGAGGGATTCAGTTTTTTTTTATCATTTGTACCGGCACGCACCTCATATTGGGCAGTCCTCACTCCTCAGATGCCCCATCTAGCATTCTCTTTCCCTTCTCCGAAAAAATGAATAGATTCCATGCCGTCCATGTTTTATTATACTGTTCTTTCTTATTTTGAGATGAAAGGACTAAGTCCTCCATGGCTCCCATCTATCTTACTCTATTGAGCCATTCTGCAATAGAGGGTGGCCTAGGATCCCTCCAGTTCAGGGTGACCCCAGCTTTAGCGGCGTTAATCAGGTGACACAACACTGATTTCTTCTTATCTTCTACCTCTGGTGAGCCAATAAGATTTTATACACTGTAAATCCCACCACCCTTTAGTTATGTGCTCACCTTATGTAGTTGACCTGCCCAGTGTCAGGTCCAATAACACCTTTCCCACTTAGGGGTTGCTGTATATTCCACTTACTGTATTTTTTGGCGTATAACACTCACTTTTTTACCCTGAAAATAGAGAGTAAACTGTGCCTGCGTGTTATACGCAGGGGGCTGTGAAAAGTTTTTTTCCTGAAGCTTCCCTCTTAGGCCTTGTACACACGATCAGTCTATCCGATGAGAATGGACTGAAGGCCCGTTTCATCGGTTAACTGATGAAGCTGACTGATGGTCTGATGTGCCTACACACTATCAGTTAAAAAAACGATCGAGTCCAACGCGGTGACGTAAAACACATCGACGTGCTGAGAAAAATGAAGTTCAATGCTTCCAAGCATGCGTCGACTTGATTATGAGCATGCGCAGGTTTTTAACTGATGCTTTTGCATACTAACCGTTGGTTTTGACCTATCGGTTAGGCGTCCATCGGTTCAATTTTAAAGCAAGTTCTATTTTTTTGGACCGAAGGATAACTGACTGATGGGGCCCACACACGATCGGTTTGGACCGATAAAACGGTCCTTCAGTCCGTTTTCATCGGTTTTGACTGATCGTGTGTATAGGGCTTTAAAGTTAGGGTGTGTGTTATACGTATGTGCGTGTTATACGCCGATAAATACGGTAGTTATAATCTCACTTAAATTTTCTCCTCCAATTTCCACTTTAGATACTGTGCAACACATCCAGTTTAAATAATTGCATGACCCATTAAAATATTGTGATTCCTTCCTGCAGAGGACTCATAAAGCAAAAGGGATCCCCATAGTGCAGCAAGCTTCTAAAAAAAATTATTTAAAATATAATGCCCTTACATCACCCGTGGAGCCAGGTGACTGACAGCTGTAACAGAAAGTGATGCAGGAGCCACAACCCCGCTGTTTTTATATGCTATTTATGCTTTTAATTTATGTAAATGCACTATGTAAGTCAACCAATAAAAAATAAAAATAAATAGAAATCCTCCTTATATACAGTCCTATACCCAGAGGCAGGAAAAAACCCTTATGAAGCATGGCCCAAATTGCTCCAGCGATAGGAAAAAAAATTAATTCCTGATCCTCCAGAAGGGAATCAGATATTCCCTGGATCAACAATCTCTAATGCTATTACCTATAAATATTATTATTCAGGTTTTTTTTTTGCATTTAGGTGTGGTTTGTGCATGGTATGGTTTGAGTTTGTGCAACAGGCAACTCCAGAATGCAATCCTTGAAAAAGGTCTTGCCACTTCCTATTTAAAGATCAGAGGAACCAAAGCAAAAAACAAATAAATTCTTTATCCATTTGCAGATCACGCTATAGCCGAAATGACCTGGTCAAGAAATTAGATGTGTAATTTATGTCCCTGAAGATGCTCCTTGTATGTTGGGCCTCTGTATGTGCTATGCTGTAAACAAGTCTCACACATGTGGTATCGCTATACTCAGGAGGAGTAGCAGAATGTATTTTGGTGTGTAGTTGCAAATATGCATATGCCATTTGAGAGAAATAACCTGTTAATATGACAATTTTGTAAAAAGAAAAAAAAATCCAAATTTTTCAAAGAATTGTGGGGAAAATTACAACTTCAAAAAACTCACCATGCCTCTTACCATGCCTCTTACTAAATACTGTACCTTGAAATGTCTACTTTCCAAAAAGGGTTCATTTTAGGAAATGTAGCAGTATACATTTTGCAAAAAAAAAAAAAATCAGTGGTGATTAAATATCACCAAAAGAAAGCTCTATTTGTGTGAAAAAAAGGCCAAAAAATCATATGGCTACAGTAATTGTCATTCAAAAATGTGAGAGCGATGAAAGTGGAAAATTGGCCTGGTTAGGAAGGGGGTATAAGTGCCTATTAGGCCAGCGGTTAACAAGTCTTTACAGGGAATGTTGGCATGAAGCCAGACCTCTCTGATTTCTGGGATTCTGATGGCTGTGTTGGTTGGATGCCTGGCCTAAACTTAGGAAACATTGTATGGCTCTGGTATCTGTAAACCAAAAAGCTGTTCTGAGAAGTCAAAAATAAATTCTAGTGGATGAGCCTAGCGGAGGCAGGTGACTGCAACACAGCAGGAGAGTGTGAAAACAGCACAGACAAAAGTTAAAATAGCACATAACTGCAGGCTCTGTTTGAATGGAATCATGAGACTGTCAAGAACCATGAATCAAGCCTCGTACACACGCTCGGTTTTCTCGGCTAGAGCCAGCAAGAAAACTGCTGGCAGAGCTTTCTTGCCAAGTAAACCGTGTGTGTGTACGAGGCTTTCAGGTTTCTCGTCTGAAAATCTGCCCAGAATCTCGACGAGAAAAATAGAGAACCTGCTCTCTATTTTCTCGTCGAGATTCTTGTCAGCCTGTTTCCTGACGAGAAACCCGAGCGTCTGTATACTTACCTGTCGCTGTGGAAACCCGCGCATGCTCGAAATTACTTTGACGCATGCGCGGTAGCTTCCACGGCATAGGCGGCGATGGCATCGCAAGAAGGCGGCGATGGCATCGAATGTGACGAGTGCATACTTGTCGTACGCGATGACGTCACTGCGTTTTTGCCTTTCAAAAGAACCGTGGTTCTTTTGAAAGGAGTGTGTGTACACTCAGGCGGCAAGAGATTCTTGCCAAGAATCTCGTCAGGAAAAACAAAGTTTTTTTCCTGACAAGATTCTAGCCCGTGTGTACAAGGCTTGAGACTGAGATAGAAATGCAATAAAAATCACACCTTTTAATGTAATGGTAAAATGCTACAGATCAGTAAACGTAGTCAAAACATAAGCCAGGGATTGGAAGCCAAAGTGGGTAGTCAGACAAGCCAGTAATCAGGAAACCAGAGATCAGCATAGTCAAAAAAGAGGATCAGGAACCAGAAGGGATGTCAGCCGGGCAAAGTCTTTCACAGGAACACAGTAGAGAAACTCCAAATATGTTGACCAGGCGAAGGTAGGAAAGGAATGAACAAGGCAGTTTAAATAGCCAGAAGGGGCTGGCTGTAGGCGGGACTGATGAGCAGATAATGATTACCAGGTGAGCCACCGAGGAATCAATGAGTGCTGACAATTATCCGACAGCTGAGCAGCCTGAGAACAGAGAAGAGAGCTGCTAAGAGCCCAACTCTGGCAAAGACTGATCATACTGCTACCTCTGTATGGTATCTAAAAGGGAAAAGGGGCTGTGTTAAACAGAGGGCATGGGATTGTGAAGGTTGACACTTAGGTAAAATGGTTGGGCAAAAGAACAAGAAGATTTTCATTGGGTCACATTTCTTGGATACCTGAAATGAGGGGAACCTGGTGACTGCTAGTTGAAAGGTTGCAAGTAGTGATGAACAGTTGCATCAAAATTTGATTCAACTTGTTTTTTTTGTTTTGCTTTTTAAAATAAAAAACTATTATAAAAAATCATATTTTTGAACTCAAATTGCTTTGAAGTCAATAGATTAATGGCCACTTTCTCCCCTCAAAAGCTCACTCAGAGCCTCCCATCCTTTATCCCACTGACACCACTAATGCAGTTTTTCTTCTAACTAAAGCCAGTCATAGACGGTTCGAATCGTAGCTGGTTCAGCAGGGACCGGCCAAGATTCAAACCATGTATAGGCATGCTGATTGTACCCTACATGATTGATCGATCAACTTGGGTACAACCAACATGTCAGAATTTTCATGGGATTATTGCCAGCGACTATAGCCACTAGCAATAACCACTGTGTGTTCTCTCGGTTGGGACAGCTCCCCGCGCCCCTCCACCAGGAGAACACAATAGTTCTCTGGGAGGGATTCCCCCATCAACACTGACTGTGCTTGCAGGAAAGAAATTTACACCATCTATGGCCGACTTAACATTACACAAGCCAAGGTATTTTTTTTTTCTCACCAACACTGAGACATTTTTTCCTGACATTAACACTAGCCATGTTTTTTTTGCCACTATCAGCCCATAGTTTGTAGCAGTGCACATCATTCAATGTGCTGCAGCACACTAAGGTTAATGACACACTGGTGACTGCCACCAGCAATCCTGCCACTGCCAATTTGTCCCATTGGCTAGTGTCAGGATGGCTAAGAGGCTGGCTTATTGCCCCTATAGAATTTCTCTGAGGCAGTGATTTGTCGCTTCCATCGCTATTAATCGAGATTGAGCAGCCTTTGGTACACTGATGGAGCAACAAATCACTGCCTCAAAGCAGTTTCATAGGATCATACAGCCAGATTCGTAGCTTTAAAGGTACTTATTTATTTATTTTTTATTTACTTCATTGAAGTGTCAAAAAATTACCCTTCGTTCAAATCCAGGCATTTTTAGCGCACTACATAGAAATGCATACATGCTGCATTTTTACCCTGTGCACACCTCTACACATACACTATATTGTCAAAAGTATTGGGGTGTGTGCATTTACATGCACATAGGGCCAGATCCACGTAGATCGGCGTATTATTAGGCAGGCGTAGCGTATCGTTTTTACGCTACGCCGCCGCTACTTTGAGAGGCAAGTGCTGTATTCACAAAGCACTTGCCTCTAAAGTTACAGCGGCGTAGTGTAAAAATCCCGGCGTAAGGGCGCGGAATTCAAATGATGAACAGGGGGCGTGTTTTATGTAAAATAAGCTTGACCCCACGTAACTGACGCTTTTTTCGTACGGAGCATGCGCGCGCATGCTCATTATCACGTCAAATTTTCAAATGAAATTACGCCCGCTCAATGCCTAGACGACGTGAACGTAATTTACGCAAAGCCCTATTCGCGAACGATTTACGCAAACGACGTAAAATATTCAGAATTCAACATGGGAACGACGTCCATACTTAACATAGGATACGCCTCATATAGCAGGGGTTACTTTACGCCGAAAAAAGCCTAACGTAAACAACGTAAAAAAATGCGCTGGCCAGACGTACGTTTGTGGATTGGCGTATCTAGCTTATTTGCATACTCGACGGGAAAATCGACAGAAGCGCCACCTAGCGGCCAGCGTAAATTTGTACCTTAGATCCGACAGCGTACTAAGACGTACGCCAGTCGGATCTTAGCACAATTCCGGCGTATCTTGTTTTGTGGATACAAACAAAGATACGCCGGTGCATCCTAGAAGTTACGCGGCGTATCAATAGATACGCCAGCGTAACTTCTTCGTGGATCCGGGCCATAAACTTTAATGGCCTCCCAGTCTTAGTCCCTGGGTTCAATATTGAGTTGGCCCACCCTTTGCAGCTATAACAGCTTCAACTCTTCTGGGAAGGCTGTTCACAAGGTTTAGGAGTGTGTCCATTTGTGAGGTCATGCACTGATGTTGGACAAATGCCAAGAAGGCCAAGAAGGCCCACAACTCCTGAAAAACAAGCCCACACCATAATCCCCCCTCCACCAAATGATTTGGACCAGTGCACAAAGCAAATTAACAAACTTCCTTTCTTAGGGTGTCTGTATTATGGATGAAGTAGTAAAGCAGACACCTTTGGACAGCATTATTGTCAGTCTGGGGGGAGGGGAGTGTTATACTATCAGATTTAGATGGACTCGACTAACAAATTTTAAACTCAGCTCCAGCTAGCACTTGTTAAGTTATTATAGCAGTTTTTTTTTTCAGAGAGCTGCATGCTTATTGTTGGCTCAACCCCATACTCCTCCCCCAGTTACAGGCTTCCTAACTTTCGAAAGTTCCCAGATATGTCAACTAGGGATTAGCTCAGGCCTGTTCTGATACTAGTCTGGACCCAACCAAGCTCTTCCAGCAGGAAGATGTCACTACAGACCACCAATAAAAATGCCCCTTGTATACAGTACATGCAGTGGGGTGGGGAACGCCTCTGCTGCTTATGATTGGCTGCCCACAGTGACAGCTTCCTGTCAAGAGAGCTAAGGTGGGTTCAAACTCATATTCAAAAGCAACAAACACTGAGAGCTCTGAGGAAGGGGGATTGTCTTCCGAAATGCGTTTGTTTCCAATCTGATGGTCTATTGACGGAGACACAGCCCATGGCTAAAGTATCCATGTTATATGGATTTTGTGGAAATTTCAGAGACCTGGTTCAACAGCTTTCATGATTGGCTGGCAACCATTCAAGAGTATACCCTTTATCACAGGAATAGAGAGAGTAAAAAAGGGGGAGGGGTATGCCTATATATCAAGAATAATGTACAAGTGAATGTGAGAGATGACATAACTAAGGAAGCTAGGGAGAAGGTGGATGTAACGGAATGACCCGGGACATCCAGAGACTTTGTGAGGATGGGGGATACTCCTGTGTCAGCGTCACTGATAACTCTTGGGTCTGAGTCCACTCTGTGCCCTTTGGGCATGGAGTGGCAAGGGAATCATAATTCATGTATTACATGAGATAGGACCTCAATAATAATTCATATTGCAGGATCTTGAGAGATTGCAAGATGTGGGCCAAACCAGTCAATAGTGACTCATTTCTAGTGACATGCTAATTGCATCAGGGCCTGGGAGACAGTCCATTGTCCTTGTGTAAAGGTGTTGTAGCGGACAGGTGTTAATCCCAGGTCTGCTCCCAGACCTATAATTATGCAAACTAAATACTGCTTACGTGTGATAACACTGTCTAGAGCCTAGCCTATTGATGCTCAGAGGTGTCAAGCTGTATGCGGAGACGAAATGTCTGCCTATGAGACGGAGTGGGTGAAGGTGTTTTGTTGTTGATTAAGGAATGTTAAGTAATTACCCTTAGTGTGTGATTAGGGGGGTGGAGATCTCATTGTCCCTTTGAATACTGTCACATGGTTGTACTGTATAAAAAGCTGAGAAGAAACCATTAAAGTTATCATTACATTTGGAACAAGCACAGAGCTGTGTCTCGTCTTGATTCTGGGCAAATGAAATGGGATCGGGTCCTGACGGTTGGAGTGTCGATAAGCTGTCGTGACTGGGATGGAAGGTTGTAAACGGTGGTGACCGTTACAGTGGAATACTTATGAGTAGAGCTCCAGAGGGATGAAGCTAAGGGGAAAATAATACTGGGAGTATGCTATAGGCCCCCTAACCTGAGAGAGGAGGGGGTGACGGATCTCCTATTACAAGTTGGATTAGCAGCAAGGATGGGAAGTTTTATCATAATGGGGGATTTTATTTATCCAGACATAGACTGGGCGGAGGGAACGACGCATTTGTCTAAGGCTCGCCAGTTCCTAAATGTCTTGCAGGACAATTTCATGGCTCAAATGGTAGATGCACCAACTATAAATAAAGCGTTACTGGATCTACTAATTAACAACAATACAGACCTGATCACAGATGTGGAAATACGGGGCAATTTAGGAAACAGAAATCACAGTTCAATTGGCTTCAGCATATCAAAAACAAATAGGAAACATAAGGGGAATACAAAGACACTGAATTTCAAAAGAGCAAACTTTATTGCAGGGTATTGCAGAGTATTGCAGGGTATTTCAGGGTATTGCAGAGTATTGCAGGATATTGCAGAGTATTGTGGAGTATTGCAGGGTATTGCGGAGTATTGCAGGGTATTGCGGAGTATTGCAGGGTATTGCACAGTATGGCAGGGTATTGCAGGGTACTGCAGAGTATTGTGGAGTATTGCAGGGTATTGCAGAGTATTGCAGGGTATTGTGGAGTATTGCAGGGTATTGCACAGTATGGCAGGGTATTGCAGGGTACTGCAGAGTATTGTGGAGTATTGCAGGGTATTGCAGAGTATTGCGGGGTATAGCGGAGTATTGTGGGGTATTGCAGAGTATTGCGGGGTATTGCGGAGTATGGCAGGGTATTGCGCAGTATTGCGGGGTATTGCAGGGTATTGCAGAGTATGGCAGGGTATTGCAGAGTATTCCACAGTATGGGCAGGGTGTTGCAGAGTATTGCACAGTATGGGCAGAGTATTGGCAGGGTATTGCAGAGTATTTACAGGGTATTGCAGAGTATTGCGGAGTATTGCAGGGTATTGCGGAGTATTGCAGGGTATTGCGGAGTATGGCAGGGTATTGCGCAGTATTGCACAGTATGGGCATGGATGGCTGAGCAGATCCAGCCCACAGTGCTACTGCCTCCGCTCTCTCCCCCTCTCCTCTCACACTGTACAGATCGGTACAGAGAGGGGAGAGAGGAACCGGCGTCATCACATGACGCCGGTTTGTTTACAAGTGATCGCTCCGGCATTGGACGGAGCAATCGCGTGGTAAACAGCCGCTATCAGCGGTGATTTACCGTGATCCGTGATGCGGACCTGGGGGTCACAGAGACTCCCGTGTGCGCGCAATTCTGAGAGGACGTTATATAACGTCCTCCCAGAGTTAAGGAACCACCCTGCCGCCGTTATTCGGCGGTGGGCGGTGGTTAAAGGGGTTGTAAAGGTTATTTTTTTTTTGTTTTATTAAATGGGTTACTTTAAGCTAGTGCATTGTTGGTTTATTTACCTTTTCCTTCAATTTCCCTTCTAAATGTTTTTTTTCTTTGTTTTCTTTGTCTGAATTTCTCACTTCCTGTTCCTCCTCAGTAAGCTGTTCAGTAAGCTGTTCTAAATAACTTTCCACCGCTCGGATGATGGGGGCAAGTTTACTGAGGAGAAACAGAAAGTGAGAAATTCAAACAAAGAAAAAAAAATTTAGAAGGGAAATCGAAGGAAAAGGTAAGTGAACCAACAATGCACTAGCTTAAAGGAACCGATTTAGAAAAAAAAAAAAAAGACAAACCTTTACAACCCCTTTAAAAGAAGAAAGCATTGCAAAAAAAAAAAAAAAACTAATTGTAAAAAAAAAAAAAAAAAAACAACTGACACATGTGCCACTGTCACATGAGATTAAATAAAAGTATCGGTAATCGGTATCGGCGAGTACTTGAAAAAAAGTATTGGTACTTGTACTCGGTCTTAAAAAAGTGGTATCGGGACAACCTTAAACTAGACCAAAATGAGGGACAAATGAGGAGGAAAGAGGGACATTGCTCCAAATCAGGGACAGTCCCTCAAAATCAGGGACAGTTGGGAGTTGGGCTGTACTGTGTTCCACCAAGTTCCTCTCAACACACAGCCCTGACCAATATTTCTGGTACTTTGTTGTTGCTCTTCCTATATTGTACCTGCTCCTCTCATTCACAGCTTCCCCCCTAACCAAGAACAACCCACAGAACAGAGAAAAACTACACTTTTACTCTGTGCAATGCTATGGCTTAGTTCAGACTCTACAGATGTCATTGAATTGACTGCGTGTTGATAAAGATTATTGACAAAAAAAAAAAAAACTCCGGCGGACGCTGCCCTTAGTTGAAGCTGCCGGAAGTGACGCTTTCCCTTTCCCATCATGTCGGGCACAGGGGAACCCACATGGAGAGATCCCACACGGGAAGACGATGAAGACATGGAGGGGACAGAGAGCGAGGAAGAAGAGGATGAGATCATGGAGGAGAACGAGGAAGAAGAGAAGGACCCGGGTCCTGAGAGAGTGTACTTGCCCGGGATGGAGCCCCTGGAAGAGGGAGAGGAGCTGGTGATGGACCATGATGCCTACATTCTCTATCATCAGGCACAGACAGGTCAGACCAATCATACATGGGGATGCCAGGATTATTGCCATAATAGTGACATGTGACCCATATCTTCTGGAGATCAGTCTCTGATCTCTAGGCATGCGTTGTATAGCATATAGTTCTATTGGTGCAGCTTGGATCAATGTAACTATACAGTCATATACCATACCTAGCTGATCACCTCTGAAAATCGATAGTAGTTGCTGCTTTTACAAGCGATTGTCACTTTGTCCAGCAGCTGCACAACAATCGCAGGGGGTTGCTCACTCAGCACAGGCACCATTCACAGAACCCTTTGTAATTTTATCAATGAACACAAGGTGTTCTCTGATTGGACAAGGCAGAGAGGTGGAACAGTCACATCATGATCGCCGCAGAAGTTGAGGAAAGTGACGGTCGAACCAAGGAGTGATGTAAAACATATAGTGTTGGGGGTAGAGCTGCACGATTCTGGCTTAAATGAGAATTGCTAATTTTTTTTGCTTGGAATAAAGATCACGATTCTCATAGTGTAACATCATTCACATTATTCCAAAAAAATTGGGCTAACTTGAAAATGAAAACAAAGTGTAATAAAAAAAAAAATTGCGTTCTAAAAACCACTGCGCAAATATGGTGTGACATAAAAATTGCAACAACCACCATTTTATTCTCTAGTGCATGGGTCTTCAAACTATGGCCCTCCAGTTGTTCAGGAACTACAATTCCCATCATGCCTAGTCATGTCTGTGAATTTCAGAGTTTTACAATGCCTCATGGGATGTGTAGTAACGCAACAGCTGGAGGGTCGTAGTTTGTGGATCCCTGCTCTAGGGTCTCTGCTAAAAAAAATAAATAAATCACGTTTGTGTGCTGCAATAAATTTTCAAGCATAAGAGTGATTTTTTTTTTTTTTTTTTTACTTGTCTTCCACCAGGTCTGATTCCGGTACCCTTAGGCCTCTTTCACACTGGGCGGATCAGTAATGATGCACCTCCGCTTGCTCAGCGGGGATCGCTCCGTTGATCCCCGCTAAGCCGGCGGATGACAGGGCGGTCCCCGCACACTGTGCAGGGACCGCCCTGTCTTTTCTCCGCTTCCCCCCTATTGGAGGATCGGATGAACACGGACCGTGTGTTCGTGTTCACCCGATCCGATCGATGGAAGGAAAAGTAGGTTTTTCCTCCGTCACACTTTGGCGGATCGGATGTCAGCGGGCATGTCACCGCTGACATCCGCGGCTCCATAGAGGAGCACGGAGCGCCCGTACAGGTCCGCAAAAAAAACTGACAGACGGACCTGTACAGGCGCTCAGTGTGAAAGATCCCTAAACATGCTGAAAACCTGAACAGCGACATCATCTGACGGCACGGCCTGACAAATTTGCTTTATCTAGGAGTCAGCTAAAAAAAGTTAGGAGACCGTTTTAACAAAGCTTTATTTTAAGCAACAAAACCCCTTCTGTTATGTAGCCCTGATGTTTATCCTTATAGGTGCATGACACAGGTTTACACAGGAGGTGCCGGTGTTCTATCGAATAGTACCTTCCATCGAAAAGTGCCCGCAGGGCTGGTTTACAGTGCTCCAGGTCAGGTTTTGTCAGTGTTGCAGGTCGGATTTTGCCTGTGTCTAAAGGTGGGTTGTAACACAGCCACAACCCGCCTGTCAACAGCGAGGCACAATCTGCCAACTATGGTCTCTCTCCGCTGTTTGCATAGGTTTTAAATTCTACCTGTCAAATGGTATCTCCCATCGAAAAAAAATATCTCCTACGATGTGCGCATGCACTATGGTGACGTCACGCCAGCTGTTTGGGAAATCAGCTGGTGTGGACTTCTGTACTGCATGTGCACTCTTCAGCGGAGGGCACTATTCGATAGAACAACGGTATGTGAAAAAGCAAAAAAAAAAACTTTAGCTCTACTTAGAGTAAGCAGCAGAGAAAACGTTTGGGGTTTTTTTTTTTTTTTTTTTAGATGTTAATTGCTTCAATACCAGACACTCTTACCTCCTTCCTGCCCAGAACAATCTTCAGCTTTCAGCGCTGTGACACTTTGAATGACAATGATGCAGTAATGCAACAGTGTACCTATAATAAATATATTGTATTATAATTTTATTTTGGGGCGCTGACAGGCTGACATTGTGCAGGAGCCACCGCAGCATTTCCCCCCTGCAATCAGCGGCAAGGTGGCACACTGAGCAGCCAGGCTAGGCTGAATCTTGGGCTGGGGTCCGGATCCCGGCTCCCTCCTTTGATCAGCGACGAGGTGGGCTCATTCACACCGAGCAGCCGGGCTAGGCAGAATCCCCAGCTGGGGTCTGGATCCTTCTGCAAGCAACGGCAAAGCAGGCTCGCTGTTTCACCAAGTAGCTGGCGGTGTGTGTGCGTTTGGCAGCTCTCTGTGAATGCAGCTGCCAGCTCAGGTCAGTCTGTAAAACATAATCTGTCCAGCCTGATGCAACCTCCCATACCCAGGCCAGCTAGGCTGACAAAAGCGGAGGCACCAGAATGCATTTTATAGATCCCATGGTGACCTGGCGCCTGAGATTTGTCGAGCCCTGCTGATAGGATGCTGTTTTTGTTCAGGAAACCCTTTTCCACCCACCTCCCTTGATATTTTTTTTATTTTTTCAAAGTTTGTCGAACAGGTTTACAAACTGCTTAAATATTGTCATTCAGCAGGAATTGGCCGACATTAGCGCCATAAATGGCTAGCTTTAGCTGCAGGGTTGAGCATACATCACTCCTTGGGCTATAATGGGTTGCCTGAATTTACAGGATGATGCAGTCTTGCTTAAAGTGGTAATAAACTATAAATGTCAAACACAGCTGACAGGCAGATTTTAATAACGGAAGAAACCCCAGTGTTCTTTTTTTTTTTTTTTTTTTTTGGTCATAAATGCTTCTCCTGATCTGTCAGCGGTAATGTATTCTGAGCCACATGTGCAGCTCAGACCACATTTACAGCACCCGCTCTTAGCCATGGTGATGTGACTCATGTGCTTTAGTGATGTCATCGCGGCTTAGCCATTCATGCGGCTGGAGAAAGGGAACCCATGGGGAAGACCAGGAGAAGATGGAGGTGCCTGGAACCCGCTGGAGGGCTGGTTTAATAGATGAGCCTGCCATAATGTGCCAATTTGTGGTGCATACTATAGTGTACATTATGGCATAAACCACCATTTAAAAAAAAGTGTTCAAGACCCCTTTCACACGAGTCTCCGATCTGATCAGCAGGGGATTCGCTCACTGATTCCCTGATGATCAGAGCAGGCTGATGATAGGTCTGTGTCTGCTCAGTTTATGAAGAGCAGACACAGACAGAGCCCACCCTGATCTATGTGGGGCTGGGTATAAATGGACTCCACTGTCTGTTTTACACCAGACTGTCTCCGATTCAGTCCACCTACATGGAGGACAACGGATCATCGTGCATTTGTTTTAAGCAGACCAGGTGGTAGGTGGGTGGGTGTGAACAGACACAAGTATATGGGTCTCCCATGTTTCTCTTCTAATATATTTTTCCTTTTTTCAGGTGCGCCATGTTTAAGTTTTGATGTCATTCTGGATACTTTAGGAGACAGTCGTTCAGACTATCCTCTGACTCTGTTTCTCTGTGCTGGAACACAAGCTGACACCGCTCTAGGCAACAGGTAATACAATGATTTATTGCTTTTTTTTATTCTTGTTTAAAACTTGGAGCCATCTATTTCAACTTGTATGGAGCTGTTTCAAAAGATAAACAAAACAATGATTAGGTGCTTATCACAGGATTTACTATGCTCTTGCTATTTTTTTTTTATGTTTTTCTCCTCCATGCTTGCTTCTCTGACTGCGCACCCAGGCAGTGGAAGAGACACAGAACCAAAGCTCGGCAGCTGCTGTCAGTCACCACTGTATAGGAGAGGCATGTCTCTTGTACTTGCTATATATGCTGCGAACAGCTACACAAATGATTGTAGTTCTGAACAGGAGCGCACATGAAGTGGGGACTCGGTTCACACTGATGCAATGTGGGAAATGCAGTGAAATCGCATGGCTACCATGTGACCTGCTGCGGGTGTTAACACCCCAAAACAGCTCTCAAAATTCAGATCCAGAATCGGATCACATGTGTTCACAAGTGCGATTCAGGTGCGGCAAAAAACGGGACCTGTACCATTTTGGTGCAGGTCTGATGCGATTTGAGCCATACATAATGGGTTACATTGCATCACACAGACATTGCATGTGATGCGCACAGAAATGCGGTATCCCATACCACACAAGTGTGAACCCAGGCTAAAGAAACTCCATAGGTACAGGCAGGCACAGGGGCCACCTGCATAAGGCCCCTTTCACAGTAGGGCGGGAAGCGCGGTATAGGGCCGCTAAAAATAGCGGCGCTATACCGTCGGATTTGCCACGGGCTGTATTAAACCCCCGCTAGTGGCCGATAAAGGGTTAATACGGCCCGCAATGCATCTCTGCAGAGGCGCATTGCGGGCGGTATTGCCGCGGTTTCCCATTTTTTTAAATAGGAAGGAGCGGTATACATACCGCTCCAAAGATGCTGCTGCCAGCGCATCGCCTCAGTGTGAAAGCCCTCCGGCTTTCACATTGAGGTTGCTGGGCAGGAGTTTTTCAGGCGGTATAGCAGCGCTACATTTCTCTGGTAAAAAAATAACACAAAGTAAATATACACTAATTTTGGTTAAGTTAGTCTACAAGCTATGATATATACACTATATTGTGAAAAGTATTGGGACACCTGGCTTTACATGAACTTTAATGGCATCCCATAGTTCATAGGGTTCAATATTGAGTTGGCCCACCCTTTGCAGCTATAACAGCTTCAGCTCTTCTGGAAAGGCTGTCCACAAGGTTTAGATGTGTCTATGGGAATGTTTGACCATTCTTTCAGGAGTGCATTTGTGAGGTCAGGCACTGATGTGGACGAGAAGGCCTGGCTCGCAGTTTCACTACAATTCATCCCAAAGGTGTTCTATCAGGTTGAGGTCAGGCCAGTCAAGTTCCTCCACCCCAAACTCCCTCATCCATGTTTTTATGGACCTTGCTGTGTACACTGGTCCAAATGATTAGGTGGAGGGGGGATTATGGTGTGGGGTTGTTTTTCAGGGGTTGGGCTTGGCCCCTTAGTTCCAGTGAAGGGAACTCCTAAGGCGTCCGCATACCAAAATATTTTGTTCAATTTCATGCTCCCAACTTCGTGGGAACTGTTTTTGGGATGGCCCTTCCCTGTTCCAGTTTGATTGCACACAAGTGTACAAAGCAAGGTCCATAAAGACATGGATGAGCGAGTTTGGGGTGGAGGAACTTGACTGGCCTGCACAAAGATTTGCACACTATTTGTCATGTAATGCAATGTTACCAGGATAAAATGTGATGGGGGGGGGGACGGCTGTCGCCCCCCCCCCCCCTTTTTTTTTTTTCCATCTGGCGTTTACAATATTATGTATTCATTTTAGGTTGTTGGTAATGAAGATGCACAACCTTCATCGGACCAGCAAAGAGAAGAAGGAGAAGGAGGGCTCAGAGTCTGAGAGCAGTGAGAGTGAAGAAGATGATGAAGACGAGGAGGAGAAAAAGCCACAACTAGAACTTGCTATGGTTCCACATTTTGGAGGCATTAACCGTGTTCGGGTAAATGTGAAAAGTCTTATATTCTGTTTTTAGACCAAAATGGAAAAAAATTTTAGAAAGGAATTGTCTCATTCCAAAAGATTTGCACCAAACATTTGGATTTTTCTTTTCATCTTCAAGTTGTCCTTAAAAATGATGGGAATTGATTGCATTGGGCAGCACAGTCTCTTGTCCTCTTTCTTTCACTTTATATACAAGGTCAGCGATTCAGTGATGTGAAAGTTGCATCTGTATAATTTTCTTCTTTGACTCTCAGCCTGGGTTTACACTAGCGCATGTGGAACACCACATTTGATTTGCACAGGAATCGCATCGCATTTCTGTGCACTTTACATGTTTGTGTGGTGCGATTTGAGCCCATTCATTTTGTATGACTCAAATCACATCCACACCAAAATGGTGCAGGTCCCCCCCCCCCCTTTTTTTTTTTTTTGCCACATCGCCCTGGTGTTCGCACACATGCATTACGATTCTGGCAATCGCACTGCGTTTTGCAATCTGTTTCGGGGTGTCGTTCATCTAGCATGGATGCTGTGTGATTGCTATGCGGTGCAAAGCGATGCAGGGAAATGCAGCGCATCTTGTGCGTTTCCCGCATTGCATCAGTGTGCACAGGGCTTAATCACTGGTGCATTATTCAACCAAGCTCAGCTTGGTTTTACACAATCGCAGTGTAATTGTGATTTATTTTTAATGGGACTTTCGCACAAACCAAAGCATTTTCTGGTATAATGGGTAAGGGCTAGAACCTCTGTCAGTTTTTTTTATTTATGTCTTTGACCTCATTCTGTAATCTTCTTTACTCCCTGTTCAGGTCACAGACCGTTTAACAAATATGGTTGCATGTGTATGCAATGAATGTGATTGAATGATATGAAAATAAACATTCTTTCACATAACAGAATACCGTGATACTAAAGGTTCTCAAAAATAAAAAAACATACTTGCCTGAACTGTGCAGCTCATTTTTGTACAGAGTGGCCCCGAACATCCTCTTCTGAGGTCCCTCGTGATGCCTCTTCACATTTTAATAACCCCCTTGGAGAAGCTTTCTCCTGAGGTGGTTACCTTGCGTGCGTGCTCCTGAGTCATACACTCGGTGTCCATAGACGGCAAGTGTATGACTCGGCACCGCCCTCCACGTTATTGGATTTGATTGGCAGCAGCGGGAGCCAATGGCTGTGCTGCTATCAATCTATCCAATCAAAGCCGGGACTCCGTGGGGAGGACGACGGCGGTGACGTGCCGAGCGGGTGAACTGGCTCAGGTAAGTCAAACGGGGGGGGGGGGGGGGGAGGGCCGGTGATTGCCAGGTGTTTTTTCACCTTAATTCATAGGATGCATTAAGGTGACAAAACACGAACCTTTGCAACCCCTTTAAGAGAAACAGAAGCCCAAGTGACTGATTTGCATTAAAGTGGATGTAAACCTGAATTTATTTTTTATTTTGATGTCACAATGTACAGAATAAGATTTCCTATCATCTGTGCCCAGTCTTGCCACACAGAGTTAATCCAGCTCTGAGCAATCCTCTTTTTTTATTCAGTGAAATTAAATGGACTTGCAGAGAAAAACCTTAGTCCATTCCGCCCCCTTGCTGTGTGTGACAGGTTATTTACATATCTCATGCACTAGCTTCAGACAGGCATTATTTTTTAATTCCCACCCCCACTCCATTTCTGAAGTCATGTGGTTACTTTTCTGGATTTTCACTGGATGTTGGTGATCATAGCAGAATTCAGTGTAAAAAATACAAAGCAAAAAATACATGTTGACAAGGGGAGTGTAGAGGAGGGCGGAGAGTCTGACATCACAACTCCACCCACCGAGCTCCAGACAAAAGACCCACCCACAGAATCTGCAGTTTTTCAGTTCTTATAACATACAGAGGGGAAACATTTGACAGGTAAGGATACATGCAGGAGGCTTGTATATCCTTATAGATCAGCACCATGGCAGTAGTTTAGAAAGGATGACAGTGGATTTATATCCACTTTAAATGTCCAATTCCTGGCAATAAAGGTTGTTCCCCCTCACACAGCTGATAAGAATGTAATGCTCATTTTGTCAAGGAAATAAGCTAAAGAACCTAAACTTTCCATAAATATTTACTTGACCTTTTTGCATAAAACAGCCCATTTAAGTAAGGGTCCTCAGTAGATGAGAATGTGCTGTGTTCCATACCTGTAAGCCATATTGGTCCCCTATGAAGCCTGTCAGAAAAAATTTCAGGATGCTACAGCTATTGAATGCTCATACCTCGGCATCACAAGAATGAGCTCTGTGAAATTTCTCTCTCCCCCTCTGAAAGATGGTCAAATATAGTAATTAGTGGGAATGCTTCAGAAGTCCCACTATTGTCGTTCGCTTTTTTTATTTATTCTTAATTTTATTTTTATTCCGTACATTTTTTGGCTCTGCTTAACTTCTGCATACTTTCAGCTATTAAAACCATTCAACTTTTAAAATGTTCAGCTTTTTTTCTACTATTTATACTTTTCAAAATATTAAGCTTTTTATCACTTTTTTAACATTGAAGTGAATGAGAGCATGCTTCAAATCCTTAAAATCTTCTTGCGCTCCCAAAAGTTTCAGCTCCTACATACTTTCACCTACAGATGCCAAACAAACTTTAAAATGTTCCCAAAAATATTCAGCTATCTGGATATATCTTTTTCAGTTTGATATCTTTTACAGTTTTTGTGAAAAGGCTGTTTTAATGGATAACATTTCCTGAAATTATCACTAAACATAAACAGAGTGTGTATTGGGCTGTTTAGAGTGGATGTCATAGCTAAAGCACAGAGCCTTACAATTATCTTAGTTCCTTCTCTATAAATTGCTCACGCCCACAAGATCTACTTGTCATACACAATTTATACATTAAAATGTAGGTATTTTTGTCTAGTTTCAGTCAATGTGCTCAGCCTTTTACTTTTGACTGGATGAGCCTCCAAATGACAAGAGTTCTACACTTTCTTCCATTGACTGTCCTGTATACAATTCTTCACATTTCCCAGCGAAACGCACAGCAAACTTCTTTTTTAAGTTTATCAACATAAATTCTTTTTAAAAAACTTAAAATATTCCACATCTTTCATGCATTAGTGATGGTGGTAAACTTTTTTTTTTTTTTATGAAATTCATGTTTATTTTTAAATCATTCCTACTTTTCCAACTATTCTCATGTCTTCAACTTTTTCTTACAGATTTAAGCTATTCATCCAGTTGGCTTTAGCAATTCAGCATTCCCACGCATTTTCTGCAGGAAATGCATTTTCTAGTTTAGCTGTTAATGTTGCTTTTTGGGCATACTTGATTCGGTAACTGGACAATGTGCTCCTTTCACAGGTCACTACGCTGATGGACACCCCTGTAGCTGCTGTTTGGTCAGAGAAGGGTCAGGTGGAAATCTATGATCTGCAGAAGCAGTTGGCAGCTGTATCGGACCCCCAGAGCTTGGCTACATTTCTGAAAGATGAACAAGCCAAGATCAAACCAGTCTACTCATTCTCTGGTCACATGACTGAAGGCTTTGCTATAGATTGGTCTCTAAAGACAGCAGGTAGGAACAAAAGGAAGGTTACTTTACTAAAGTGCATTACATTCATCTCGAATATATACAGTGCCTTGAAAAGGTACACATACCCCTTTGAATTTTCCACATTTTGTCATGTTGCAACTAAAAACGTAAATGTATTTTATGTGATCTACCAACACAAAGTGGCACATAATTAAGTGGAAGGAAAGGTGGGTTTTCATTTTTTTTTTTACAAATATCTGAAAAGTGACGTGCATCTGTATTCAGCCCCCTTTACTCTGATACCCCAAACTATAAAAATCTAGTGGAACTAATCGCCTTCAGAAGTCACCTAATTGGTAAATAAAGTCCACCTGTGTAATTTAATCTCAGTATAAATACAGCTGTTCTGTGAAGCCCTCAGGTTTGTTAGAGAACCTTGGTAAACAAACAGCATCACGAAGGCCAAGGAACACACCAGATAACGTTATGGAGAAGTTTAAAGTAGGGTTAGGGTATAAATAAATATCCCAAGCTTTGAACATCTCACAGAGCACTGTTCAGTCCATCATCCAAAAATGGAAAACATATGGTACAACTGCAAACCTATCAAGACATGGCTGTCCACCTAAACTGACAGGCCGGGCAAAAGGAGCATTAATCAGAGAAGCAGCCAAGAGGCCCATGGTACCTCTGGAGGAGCTGAAAAGATCAATGGCTCAGGTTGGAGAATCTGTCCACAGGACAAGTATTAGTCATGCACTCCACAAATCTGGAAGAGTGGCAAGAAGAAAGCCATTGTTGAAAGCAAGCCATATGAAGTCCCATTTGCAGTTTGCAAGAAGCCATGTGGGGGACACGGCAAACAAGTGGAAGAAGGTGCTCTGGTCAGTTCAGATCAAAATGTACCTTTTTGACCTAAAAGCAAAATGTGTGGTGGAAAACGAATTCTGCACATCACCCTGAACACACAATCCCCCACTGTGAAACATGGTGGTGGCAGCATCATGTTTTGCAGATGCTTTTCTTCAGCGGGGACAGGGAAGCTGGTCAGAGTTAATAGGAAGATGGATGGAGCCAAATACAGGGACATTTTAGAAGAATGCGACTGCAGCGGAGGTTCACCTTCCAGCAGAACAACGACCCTAAGAATACAGACGTTCTTCATCCAATCTGACAGAGTTTGAGCTATTTTGCAAAGAATGGGCAAACATTTCACTTTCTGCAAAGCTGGTAGAGACATCCCCCAAAAAGACTTGCAGCTGTAATTTCAGTGAAAGGCGGTTCTACAAAGTATGGGGGAGGGGGGGGGGGCTGAATACAAATGCACACCACACTTTTTACATATTTGTAAAAAATCTTAATTATTTATCGTTTTCCATCCACTTCACAATTATGTACCACTTTGTGTTGGTCTATCACATAAAATCCCAATAAAATACATTTACTTTTTTGGTTGTAACATGACAAAATGTGTCAAATTTCAAGGGGGTATGAATACTTTTTCAAGGCACTGTACAAGACAGTTTGCTGTTTGTTTATCGCAGTGTGTGTGTTTTAACCATTTTAGGCCTCTTGCATATAGTGCCCATTGTTAGTCAGAACTGCATTTATCTTAGAGCAGTGTATAGGAAGGCCTTGAAAGGAATCAACAAGCAGAATAGTATTTATCATATTGCTGGTTACTTATTAACTCTAACCAGAACTAGAAACGTGTGTTCACACTTGAATATGCTTGCTCATTCACAAATGATAATATAAAGACTGTGTCTCCATGAGTATAGGGCAGCACATTGCTCCTAAAAAGGTAACCTCACAGACCTGTAGCATCCTCCCAAACCTTGTCATCTTAAACCATTTTGACAGGCCAAGCTGATCAAAATGAACTTTGTCCCTCCCTAACACGTGAGGCCACTGGATGCGCTGTATAAACGGCATATAGCTTAGGCTACATACAGCATACCTGTGTTCCAGGTTCAAGCCGAGATTTCATGTCTCATACCTGGCGCATATTGGCAAAGGTTGTGATATCATCAGCCCACCTCTGACTCCGCCAATCAGAGGAAAAAAAACAAGAGGGGAAGCTGCAAACACCTAGTGCATTAACCCAGTAAAAAATGTACAGAGTACAGATACTTCAACAACCTTGTGTTGCAAGCACGCTGACGTGTTTCGAGGACGCACCCACCTTCCTCAGAGCTTTGCTGCTTTTCATTGCTCGAATACATAGATTTCTCTGAATGGCTGAGCGCCGCTCAGACTCTGTGTTCCAGGTATGAGACAGGAAGGTGTCAACTAGAATCCGAAAAACTGTGTTGTATGTAGCCTTCGCTACATACAGTTTATACTAGAGGTGCACCGAATGGAAATTTTGGTACCGAAAATTTGGAAAAAATATTTATTTTTAAATATAATTGTATTTGAATTTTTAAATTCATATAAATGTAAATGAATTTGTCAGCTATTATTGGCACATTTTAGCGCAAGAAAAGCTCAAGAGGAATGTATCCCTTTAAATTCTATGTATGGAAAAACACCATAAGCACAGAATCGTGGTAAAATCGGCACCTTTTTTCTCTTATCTGCCAAATGCAGAGAACGCCATTTTCGGACAAAATCTTTCGGTGCATCTGTAGTTTATACAGCAAATCCAGCGGACTCGCATGTTGGTGAGGGGCAAAGTTTGGGCCAGCTTGGTGATGTAAAATGTATCAAAAGCTGGAGCTCAGCTTTAAAGCTGCAGCACATGCTGGTAATGCCTAAAGCTTTTTAAACCCTTCCTGCCTCCTGTGCATTGAGGCTCAGTTCACACTGCAGCGATGTGGGAACCCTGCAAATCTAGTACGGATTCCAGAATCGCATGTCTCCTGCCGGCACTTCACATTGCACGTTGCCAACTGCTGGGAGTGTCAATACAAAGTTAATGACGCCCCCAGATCAGTTTGCGTATTGCAGTGCGAACTGTACATTTTCGGTCAGAAATCAGATTGCATGGGTGTGAACACCCATGCAATCCAATTCTGGTGCGGGCCAAAAAGAGGGTCCTGCACGAGTTTGCTCCGAATACAATGCAAATTCAGCCATACAGACATCGCATGTGATTTACACAGCTGTGCGGTGTGAATCACATTGCACAGGGATGGCTGAGCAGGGAGGGATGGATGGCTGGATCTGTGTCTGCAATTGTCACAGATCCAGTCCACAGCACTGCAGCTGCCATCCGATCCCTCCCCCCTCTCACACTGTACCGATCGGTACAGAGAGGGGGAGGGAGGAACCGTTTGTTTACAGGTGATCGCTCCGTCATTTGACGGAGCGATCACGTGGTAAACGGCCACCATCCGCTGCAATTTACAGTGATCCGTTAAGGCGCCGGGTCTTCTAGACCCTGGCGGTCACGGATGATTCCGGGGGCGCGCGGGAGCAAGATTCTGGGAGGACGTCCATAGACGTCCTCCCAGAATAACTTGACCGTGCTGTAGACGTATTTTTGTCTATAGCACGGTCGTCAAGTGGTTAAAGTAAAGTCCTTGTTCAGGAAAGGAAACTGGAATCGCCCACGGTGTAAACAAAGACACAATCGGGTGAGCATGAAATTATCCTCCACCAAACATCAACACACTGGGACTCTTACCAAAGAAAATGGACCACTGGGATTACAGGTGGTCAAACAAGCATATGTTCCAACATGACTGCGTACCAGTCATGTTGAAATTTGTTAGTCAAGTCCATCTAAATCTCATAGTCTCCATCTAAATCTCATAGTCTCCATCTAAATCTCATAGTCTCCATCTAAATCTCATAGTCTAACACTCCCCTCCCCCAGACTGACAATAATGCTGTCCAAAGGTGTCTGCTTTACTACTTCATCCATAATACAGACACCCTAAGAAAGGGAGTGTTACTTTGCTTTGTACACTGGTCCAAATCATTTGGTGGAGGGGGGATTATGGTGTGGGGTTGTTTTTCAGGGGTTGTGGGCCTTCTCGTCCAATATCGGTGCCTGGCCTCACAACTGCGCTTCTGGAAAAATAGTCAAACATTCCCATAGACACTCCTAAACCTTGTGGGCAGCCTTCCCAGAAGAGTTGAAGTTGTTATAGCTGCAAAGGGACAGGCCAACTCAATATTGAACCCTTTGGATTAAGACTGGGGTTTCGTTAAAGTTCATATGCATGTAAAGGCAGCCGTCACAATACTTTTGGAAATCTAGCTGACCTCCAAGTAGCAGGAAGGGTCTGGGTATCCTCCAGATGCCACAATGACAGAAAGCTGACCTGGCATCTGGAAATGTCTCAGTTCTATTCAGAGCCCGATTTCCAGGTATGAGAGCTTTACAGGTATAGGCTACATTTATTAATTCATTTTCTTGCTTTTCAGAGGTTACAGTATATTCCGTCAACTGTACAATTTAGCTTCCTGCCCTTGCCAAATGCTCAGTTTGTCTTTCCTTTTGCTATGTCTTTCTTCAGGGAGGTTGATTACTGGTGATTGTAACAAAAACATCCATTTATGGAACCCTAAAGAAGGAGGAACTTGGCTTGTTGACCAAAGACCATTCACTGGTCATACTAAATCGGTGGAAGATCTTCAGTGGTCTCCTACTGAAGACACGGTAAATGAAAAACTCTATAGTCATTTAGGTTTTGTTCAACTTATGAATTGCTTAAGGCCCCCAGGGCCGATCACTATATAGCGATAACATGTGAGTGGCTGCAATTATCTGCCGAAACCTGCTTTCAATGAGGCAGCTAATCGCTGGGTTTATCGTAGGAACTCTTACAGGCAAAACATGGGTGTGCACGCAGCTTTATAGCAGAACTACTATAGTTTGAACCCTTTTGGCTTGGGTTATCGCTCTCAGAACCATGGTGGGGAAATCTAACCTGATCCTTAACACAACTGTGGCAATTTTAAGCTTTACTGTCCAGTTTTAGTAAACCAACCCCACAGTGACAACTTTTAGGCTTCATTTCCATGAACGTTTTTTTTTTTTTTTAGCTGGAGCTCAAACGCCGCGTTAGCGTTTTTGAGCGTTTTTTAACGTCTGGTGTTTTTACAGCTCTAAGGCTGGAGCTTCAGAGCGCGCACTGGTCCTGTTTTTTTTTTTTTTTTGCAGCTTAAAAACGTCTCAGCCATCTACAGCTCAAAAACTTCATGGTGGGCATGAGGCCATAGAATAACATGGAGAGTTGTTTTTAAGCTGCAAAAAAAGCTCAGAAAAGTGGCCGTAAAAACGTCCATGGAAATGAAGCCTTATAGTGCAAAATCTGGTGCAGCTGTACATGGCAGCCAATCTGCTTCTAACTTAAGCTTTGGCAAAAAAACTGGAAGCTGATTGGTTTCTATGCAGAGCTGCACCAGATTTTGCGCACTCCAGTTTTAGTAAATCAACCCCTGTGTGTCGGTATACAAGATCTTGCAAGCTACCTACTAGTACCAATAGCTAATTAATAGAAATTGTAAGATTAGCTGCTGACACTGATCATGTATATAATAAAATATATAATATGTGCCGTGCCAACTACCTGTGTATCCCACCGAGATACTAATGTGAAATAGGTTAACTTATTAGCCACTGCATATATTTGAGTTTGTTATCAGTAAGTGCCAAATCCACTGTGATGCCTTAATCGCATGAAATTAATTGCATTTTGGGCTGTGCTGCTTCGGCAGCACAGTGGATTTGGTACTTGCCATATCATTGAATGTCACTTAGGCCGGGTTCACACTGATAGGACATGACAGTCGTACTACTTTGGATCAGACTTTGCCCTGCGACTTGATCTGTCCCTTGGCTCTCAGGTTCTGCCCCCGCTATCTTGGGTAAGGGAATCAGGAAGTGAAGCCTTGCAGCTTCACTTCCTGGTTTCCTACTGTGCATGCGCGAGTCACGCTGTGTGATCTAAATGGTCCCTGCTCTTTTCTGGGACCTGTCTGTCTCCCAGAAGACAGCGGGGGGAATGGAAGTGGCGTAGATATCCGTGGATATCTATGCCTTGAAGTGGGAGCAAATACCTGCATTAGACGGGTATCTGCTCCCCCCCCTGGAAGGTGCCAAATGTGACACCGGAGGGGGGAGAAAAGCGGAAGTTCCATTTTTGGGTGAAACTCTGCTTTAAGGTGCTTCTGATTAACTCCAACTCTTCTAATAGGTCTTTCCTGACATTTTCTTGGTTGCATCCTACAGCAAAAGCCATGGTCCGCAGAGAGCGTCCAAAGCATCAGAGGCATCTCATTTTTAAAAGGTATCAGTCGTCAAAAGTTTGCAAAATAATTTCAAAGGCATTAGATATACCATGGAACACAGTGAAGACTGTCGTCATCAAGTGCAGAAAATATGTCACAAAGGTGACATTACCAAGAGCTGGACATGCCTCCAAAATTGATGGAAAGAGAACTGGTCAGGAAGCTGCCAAGAGGCCTACAGCAACATTAAAGGAGCTGCAGGAATATCTGGCAAGTACTGGCTGTGTGGTACATGTGACAACAATCCCCCATATTCTTCATATGTCTGGTCTATGGGGTAGAGTGGCAAGACGGAAGCCTTTTCTTACCAAGAAATACATCAAGTCTGGCTAAATTTTGCAAAAACACATCTGAAGTCTGCCAAAAGTATGCAGAGAAATGTGCTCTGGTCTGATGAAACCAAGGTTGAACTTTTTCGCCATAATTCCAAAAGATGTTTGGAACAAAAACACTGCACATCACCAAAAGAACGCCATACCCACAGTGAAGCATGGTGGTGGCAGCATCGTGCTTTGGGTCTGTTTTTCTTTAGGGGCCTTGGTTAAGGGATTTATGAACCATTACAAATACCAGTCAATATTGGCACAAAAGCTTTAGACTTCTGCTAGAAAGCTGAACATGAAGAGGAACTTCATCTTTCAGCATGATGACGACTCAAAGCGTACATCCAAATCAACAAAGGAATTGCTTTACCAGAAGAGAGTGGAGAGTGGGTAAATAGTGCTGTAATCCAATCAAATGGCACTTCAACAAAGTATTAGTTTAAGGGTGTGAACACTTGAACAACAAACTTAAATCTTTTAGTATGGTTGCATAACTAATTTGTACAGTTTATAGGTCACATTAAAGGTGAAAAAAGGTCTGAAATTATTTATCTTTGTATTTTTACGTCATGGAAACTTGACATTTTAACAGGGGTGTGTAGACATATTTTTATATCCACTGTATATAACATGTCTAAATACCTGAAATGCACATATAATCTTATGGGAAGGTTTTGGTGAAAGTAAGGGTCTGGCAACAGTCTTTCATGTTTATGCTGTTTTTTTTTTTGCCAGGTTTTTGCTTCCTGCTCAGTTGACGCATCCATTCGTATTTGGGACACTCGAGCAGCTCCCAATAAGGCGTGTATGCTGACGGCTAACCAGGCTCATGATAGTGATGTGAATGTCATCAGCTGGAGCAACAATGAGCCTTTTATTCTCAGTGGAGGAGATGATGGTGTCTTGAAAATCTGGGACTTGCGGCAGTTTGATGTGGGTATTCTTGTTTTATATAATTTCATCATTCCCCATTTAATAATAAATGAAGCAAGGACTGTGCATTTGCAGTTAGATTTTTAGAAATAACTTGATTTTAGGCTCTTTGATGTGGGCTACATTATTAGTTCTCAGAAATCCAGATGAGGAAATCTTCCCTTTGCCTATGTATAGCTTTTACAAGGGCTTGAGCCCTGGAGGGGGATGGCAGAGCTATTATTGAAACTACAATTCAACCACTGTGTGAACAGCTAGCACTCCTTTTAGTTTTTATTTGCATGTTATGTCAGACTGCAACAAAACATTTTTATTTTTTCAGTAAAATGGGGAAGGGTTGGAACCTCACATTATTTCCTCCTGCATGTACCTTCTTGTCCCAGTGACAAGGTTTGTCTGGAGTTTGGCTTTAAAAGTGTACCTCCTTGCATAATTGTGTTTATACAGCCACCTATAGTCTCCATCAGAAGCCTGGATGACAGGCTGACAATGTAGAACAGAAGTATTGCAGGAATATATCCTACCACAATGTTGGACTTTTATCGGCATCCACATGAGACAAACACTCATATAAAAAAAGCAATGCGTGTACAAATGTTATGATTTTAGGCCTTTAGAACACTACATCCTAGGTCTGGAACAAAAATATATATCCCAAACGGACCAAAATAGTACCACCGTGTATATTATAACCTATACAGTGTAGGTTGTGGTGTACCGGTCCAATACAACGCGTTTTGCATAATACGTAGCTTCTTCAAGACCATGACAGATGGCGTATCTGTCTGTATCTATGTTCTGATAAGAAAACATTGCAAATTGTATGCAAATTATACATGATGTACTAAAAATACAGGATAATTATGTATGGCACACACATTGTGGGATGTCAACATGTCTTGTAGGCAGAAATGGGGGTTATAGGATCCCCAAAATAGCCCTTGTAAATGATAGGACGGTATACAAAAACAAAGATATTAGTAAGATCTCATTGGTGTGGACTAATGATTACATGGGTAGATTGAGTATGACATGTGCAGCGATAACGTTGGATACTCATTTAAAATGTCATAAACTGGATCATATGTCGGGGTACGTAGGGGAAGAAATTGATCCATTCAAACTGCTCACCTATGATTATTCCAAACGAGCCTATAAACCCAATATGAATAGATAAATTCTAAGCACCAATAAATTGGCAATGAAAAATTACACATATGTAATTCCACCAGCTGTAGTATCAACTGGCTTAACAGCAAATACAAAATGAAAAAGACAGTCACTGCGATGGGTGTACCCAAATAAATGAGTCATTAACAGTCCCAAAAAATGTGATTTATTGAAAGTGCTCGTGCTTGATAAATGATCCGTGTTGCAAGGTGCTCGGACTAGGTGCCCCACATGGATGTACACTCGCCCCTATAAGTTGATACTATCTCTAGTATGGTTATTCAAGTGTGTGGGAAAACCCCTGGAGAGATCCGTGGCTGGCATGTCTTGCAGTAGGTGACCTCATATAAGTGGATAGGAATAACAGAAAATAATCTTCATTGCGCAATGCCGTTGAAAATTTATTTTTGCATATCGTGCCTAACGAGGGACGGTTCTTCCCGGATAGTTTTGAGCTGGTCAGACATTTCATTTTATGGAGGTTCTGCAAGAATTCATTGTGTGCAGTACTTCCTTTTAGTGTCGGTTCTGCTTCCCCCAGGGCTACCATTCTAGGTGGTGACTTTGGCCGCTTTAAGGCATCTTCCATCCCCTCCCCCAACGGATTTCCTCCAGAGACATTGTCTGCCACCGCAGGGGTTGCCTGACCCTGTCCCTGACTTTTTCTTATGACGGGGGCCCCAGACTGTTGTTTTGGACACCCTACTAGTGTGTTGACTCTTTGGGGGGGGGTCTCGCCCAAGGCCTGACCTTGCAAATGCGTATACTTCTCCAATTTAGCAGCAGCTGCCTGGCTCACCTTTTTTGTAGTGCGCTGTGATGGCATAATAACTTAAAGCAGATGCCCACCAGTAAATATTTGTCCTTGCCCCCTTCTCCCCTCCACAGCTATCCACAGAACATTCCGCTAAATAAACCGTTGGGGAGGAGAAAGGGAGGAAAAAAAGAGCAATCCTCCACAAACCAGATTGCACTTCAGAGTCCCAATCTCCTTTCATGCTAGGAAAAAACAGAGATGCACTGTCTCTACTTTATATAATTTTCAAAAGTGGGTTAGTGTAATGTAAATTTCTCACCCATCTGCTGTTTACGTATAAAGGGTTGCAGGGGCAGGACCAGTCACTTTTCTTCTGTGGGACATCCTCCTTTCAGTATCAAGAGAAGTGAGAGGAGTTCGGGGGTCTCTCGCACCACTTCTGTTGCCACCATCCATCAGCCGAATTCATCTTCTTCTTGGAAGGTGGGGGTATGGCAGGGGCCTCTCACACCGCCACCGTGACCTCCAGAAAGATTACCTTCGTCCGAAGAGAGGAAGATAAGCACTTTGGTGGGGTCTTACACCCCTGCTATCACCTTCACATTGCTTGCACCGCTGATTTCCTTTCCAGAGAGTACGGGAAGCACTCGGTTCCTACTGGAGCCACTGGTTACAGTCTGTCTCTGAATGCTGCAGTTCATTGGACCGGAGCCCCAGAATTACTTTGAAGCAGAGCATGCGAGTCACCTGCTCACTCCCGGTCCGTCCGCGGGACCCGAGATCACTCCAGCCACAGATGAGGATATGTTTAGGAGAGGGAGAAAACTCACGCTCATGTCTGCATCCACTTCTGGTCACGTCCCCCCCACCTTTCGCAGCTGTAGCCTTTACTCATTTTCAGAAAATATTTGGCTTCTCGGGAAATCGTATAAACATAGACTATTGACAACAGAAAAAAGGAAAAGTGGCCCATTGAGCCTGCTCTTCTAGCCCCTCCTTTTTTAATGCAACGACAGGAAAGGGATATAAAAAGATATCTAGGGAATTGAGAATGCCAATTGGCAGTGTTCAAACTCTGATCAAGGAATGGAAAACGAGGGGTTCTGTTGAAACCAAAACACGGTCGGGTAGACCAACTAAAATTTTAGCCACAACTTCCCAGAAAATTGTTTGGGATGCAAAGAAAACCCGACAAATGACTTCAGCTAAAACGCAGGACTCTCTGAAAACATGTATTGTGGCTGTTTTAAGATGCACAATAAGGAGGCACTTGAAGAAAGATGGGCTGCATGGTCGAGTCGCCAGAAGAAAGCCATTACTATTCAAATGCCTCAAAATATCCCGCTTACAGTGTGCCAAACGGTACAGGCAAGTCTCAAACCTACTGTGTTTAAATACATCTCTATCTATGCTGAAAGTCTATTAAAAATTAGTATTAACGCTTCTCTTATCTGGTTTGAGTGTAGTTTTATATACTGTATAATATATGTACTAAAAGCTTTAAGATTTTATGGTGTGAATTTTCATTTTTTTTTTTTTTTTTTTTACAGAGAGGAGCCAGTGTGGCAAAATTTAAGCAACACACATCGCCTATCACATCGGTGGAGTGGCACCCTACGGACGGTAGTGTATTTGCTGCAGCTGGCGCTGACGACCAGATCACTCAGTGGGATCTTGCTGTTGAACGAGATCAGGATCAGGAAGGCGAAAGTGATGATCCTGCGTTGACCTCTATTCCACCACAACTATTATTTGTTCACCAGGGAGAAAAAGACATTAAAGAGTTACACTGGCACCCACAGTGCCCAGGCATAGTCATCAGCACAGCTCTGTCTGGTTTCAATGTATTTCGCACTATCAGTGTGTGAGGACATTGCTCACTCTAGATATATGGACATACGATGCCATGGACTTTTGCCCAACATTTAAATCAGAAAATTGGCTCATCTTGTTTTTTTTTCTAAGGAATATTACAGGGCCGCTGTATTTTATGTATGTGTGATTACTAAAAAAAATGACTTCTCATTTTTTAAGGAGATGTGCTTTCTTTAGGACATGCAGGAAAACCTGTTATGAGACCCGCCTAACCTTGAAAAGATTAGTGAGCATAGGTCTTCAGGCTCTCTACTCACATACTGACAGGGCTGAAACATTTTTATGGAAGGGTTGATAACCAATCATTTTCCATATATTTTCACTTTGACCAGTGTGCTGGGTACTTTTTAAATAGTTTTCACCAGCGAAACAGTTGTGCCATAAATGTAATCTAGGCCTGCCACAGGTGTACTGGTATCCTGAGCACTTGGGAGAATTGCCTTTCCTCAAAAATGATTTACAGTTACCACCACTAGTGGCTTCTACATCTTTAGGTGGAGCATGCATGTATGTATTGATGGCTACCTAAAATATGGCCTGAACAGTTCTATATTGGTGGTTTCCATGTGTACCAGGCTCACCTATTCCTTCTAGATGCCCAGAACCTCCATGACGGGTGTCTGGTAGGAGATCAGTGAACATTTAAAGAAAAAAGATTGGATAGCTGCACACCCATATGATACAAATAAAAGCTTTTATTTGCGTCCATATGGGTGTGCAGCTATCCAATCTTCTTTCTTTAAATGTACTCTGCAACAATGACAGAATGTGTACCGCATGCATAGCTGGATTGCAGGCACCATTATTGCTGGTTCACCTGGAACAGCATGATTGTTTTTGTTTTTTTCTTCGATCAGTGAACGTATGTTTATCTCTCCATAGTATGAACGGAGAAGTTCTCAGCTCTGAGCACTTCAAGCTCTGGGCCACACCGGTGTCTCTTCAGGCCCGTACACACGATCGGATTTTCCGACGACAATTGTGTGATGGCAGGGTTTTTGTCTGATAATCCGACCGTTTGTACGTCTATCGGACAATTGTTGATGGAATTTCCGACAACAAATGTGGGATAGCATGCGCTCAAATTTTCTGACAACAAATGTGTGCTGTCGGATTATCCGATCGTGTGTGCACTAGTCTGTAAGACTAAAATCCAAAGTACAAACACGCATGCTCTGAACCATTTCTAACTATAAGACAGCATAAGCAGAAGTTGCCCAAAGGGTGGCGCTAAAGAGCGGAACAGTTTTGTGTATGTTGGCTAAAAAGTTCTGCCGTCAGTATGCAGAACAAGTTCACGGCCTTCGCACAAAATTCCACGGATTTGTCCAATAGAAATCCGATCGTGTGTACGAGGCTTTAAAGAGACCGCCTGCTCTGTGCTATTACGTAGTGTAAGTGAGCCTGCTTGGGTGCCCCCACAGTGTGTGACCGTATAGTAGACCCACCTGGAGCGGTGACTTTCTTCTGCCCCCACAGCAAGGTGCTTGCTGTGGGGGCACTCAGCAGGAGAGAGGGTCCTGGAACAGATGCAGGGGACCCAAGAAGAGGAGGATCAGGGCTGCTCTGTGGAAAACCACTGCACAGAGCAGGTAAGTATAACGCATTTGTTTAAAAAAAAAAAAAAAATCTTTAATATCACTTTGTTTAAAAAGAAAAGTGTTTTAAAAATGTACGTTTTAATAAAATAAACTTGCACAAAAATGACTGCAACACACACGCACATTAGGCATTGCTGTGCACGCCAGAACAAGTGCAGTATTTCCAGGGCCTTCGTTCACAGTAAATCTAAAATGATGAGCTGTAAAAAAAAAAAATATTGCTTATGGACAATTTTGGGTACCAAAGCTTTTTTCCCTTCCTCAGGTGGGTGGAATTTTGAACCTTGACATCCTTCTGATGCAGCCTCATCTTTAATATTTTACCAAAAAGTTGGGTGTTGTGTGCACTAGAATTTAATTTGAGTGCATTCTTTGAAAATATAGATTTGTTAAACAATAGTACAAATATGTGACCTAAAAATTGCAACTGCCACCACTTTACTCTTCAGGGTCTCTGCTTTCAAAAAATAAATCGTGTTTTGAGATTTTAAGTAAATTTTTGTGTGTATTTGTGCAATGTGTAATGAAAAATGGCTCTGACCGCAAAGGGGTTAATAATGAACACTAGGCAAATACAATTTAATTCAGTGGTCTCCAAACTTTGGCCCGGGGGCCAGATGGGGCCCTTTGCTTGCTTTTATCTGGGCTATTCCTCTCACTGACACTGTCGAAGGGGCACTATTCCTTCCATTGGTATCAACCATGAAGCGCTGTCCCCCCTGCTAAAACCAAAAATGGGGCACTATTCCTTCTGCTAAAACTAATGATGGGGCAGTGTTTACTCCCACTGATCCCAGGATATTTCCTACTCACACTGGCCATAGTCCGGCCCCCTTAAACTGGCGCTTTGCTTAAAAAGTTTGGAGACCTCTGCTTTAGATAATTACAGTTTGGGGCTTTTGTTTTGGATAGAACAAAAGCGGGAAAAGGCCTCTGTCAGAATTTTATTGACATCTTAGTCTCTACTGGGAGGTTCTCTGATAGGAAGTGATGACATATCTCTCCAATGGTGACAAGGACAAAACAAACATTGTAACAGAGTGAAAGGTTTAGAACTGACAGATCAATTTTTTTTTCTTTTTTTTTTTTCGTGCCTATTGAGACACACAAAACTTTAACCTAGGGCTGCAACTAACAATTTATTTTCATAATTGATAAATTGGCCAATTTAATTGAATAATAACCTTACAAAAAGTGTGTTTGTATAATTTAGCAGGGTGGATTTGTTTTTAAATCAAGTCGATTTTTAAGTCGATAGTTGGAAAAAAAAAAGGCTTGATTTAAATAATTTTTGAAGATCAACTGTCATCTCTGTCCTGCAGGATCCATGCCTTCCCTTGTCGCAGAACAGCTATCTGCCTTGTTTACATAGGACCGCGGTTCTCAAACCCTGTCCTCATGTACCCCCAACAGGCCATGTTTTGGGGGAAAAAAGCCCAACTCATGGAGTAATACAGCCTTTTGTCGTCCTATGTACAGATACTCCAGTCTCTGCTGTGAAACTCTGCAGCTCCTCCAGGGTTACCTTAGGTCTCTGTGCTGCCTCTCTGATTAATGCCCTCCTTGTCCGGTCTGTGAGTTTTGGTGTGCGCCCATCTCTTGGCAGGTTTGCTGTTGTGCCATGTTCTTTCCATTTGTTTATGATAGATTTGATGGTGCTCCTAGGGATCATCAAATATTTGGATATTTATTTTTTATTTTTTTTATAACCTGACCCTGACTCGTACTTCTCAACAACATTGTCCCTTACTTGTTTGGAGAGTTTCTTGGTCTTCATGGCAGTGTCTGGTTAGTGGTGCCTCTTGCTTAGGTGTTGCAGACTCTGGGGCCTTTCAAAAAGGTGTGTGTGTGTGTGTGTGTGTGTGTATGTATATATATATATGTATGTGTGTGTGTGTGTGTGTGTGTGTGTGTGTGTGTGTGTGTGTGTGTGGGTGTGTGTG